>NW_020956972.1:52255-62221 GCF_003031625.1 Empidonax traillii
TGGGTAATCTGAATCCTTAGCTTTGGGAGGAAATGAGCCAACAGCAGCCTACAACCAAGATTGTTGTGTCATCTCAGGACCCCATGGCATGTCCATTCCAGTCTCATCCTTGCCCTTCCCTTTCTAGACAAGCATTGTTGTCAGCTGCAAGTAAGCAGTTCCTAGAGCTGCCTTGCTCCTCTGCATGCAGATAGGTGTCCTGTGGGTCTCAGACTTGTGAAGGTTTGGACTGCTGCGATGAGAAAGGATAGGCTGGTGTTCTCTACCAGAGATCATATTTGAGAGTGGTACTTCCTTGAACTCCCAAAGTGAGAAAAAAAGGGTCTGGGATTAAAAGCACTCTGTGGGTCTTGCTCATTTTTCTTTGATTCAGATGAAAAAGAGAGTTTGGTTCCTAAGGGAGTGTGAAGGGACAGTGCTACTGTTTGGTCATGATGCTCCTTCTTCAAAGGACTGTTAATTGAGAAAGAAGCATTAGAGCTATAACAAGTAACTAGCAGTAAATCTGTTTTGTTTCTGTATGTGATACTGCAGCAGAATACTGCTACCAGTGGAGGTAATTGCACTTTTGGTGTGTATTTGTTCAGTGGGTTGTGAAGGGCCTTTGGTAATAATTACATGTGTTATTATGAGCAAGCAGAGACCCTAACTGGGATTGTGTAATGCATAGAACAGGTTGGATCCACTCCACAGAATTCATTGTCTGAACATCTGGGTAAAGGAGAAGTGAAATGGGAAAATGGTGCAGAGGTGGATGAAGATTATGCTCAGGTCATGCTCTCAGTCAGTGACATCTGCGCAGAGACATCTGCAATATGGAAATGAAATTGCTGACTCTCTGTCTAGTCTCCTCTTTACATAGCTATATGCTGAGGTCTGAGGGGAGGCATGCCTCTGAACCCTCAGCCTGCTGGATCCCAGCCATTTCATGAATGCTGATTACTTTGCAAAGGTCCCGCACACCATTTGGTTCAGGATCAAAAATTTCAAGCATTTGTATCATCTTCGAGTTGTCTTCTTTATTTTTCTGGTGTTCCTTTACTTGCAATTCACTCCTTCCTCGCACTGTTAGTTGTCCTTGGGTTTTATTTAGATCCTGTGAATACTGTGGGGAGAGGTTTATCATAACCTTTGGAATAGGTTAAAACTGTTAAAACTGAAAATCAATTCAGTTTCAATACAGCAAAGGCATGTGTATTTATTTCTGTGTAAAAGTTGTTACACCTTGTCCTGTCTTCTCTTGAAAGCTCCTTTTTGACCTTAGGTGTACAGCTTCGCAAAGAATTCTTTTGGCCACGGTCATTCAAAGGTGTCTTGTTACGGATTACCTATCCAACCAATTTGTAATATACACGGAGGTCCAGGGAGAGACATTCAGACAATCCCTGTGACCTTTCTTTTCTGGCGCCCTTGTGCAATGTCTAGTGAACACATTTAGCAGAAGTCACGGTGCAGTAAAAGTGACTTTCCAGTGCTAAGTGTGGCATGAGGGTTCCAAACAAGGGCCCTTGCATGGGAGAGATCACATTTCTAACACCTTGAATGGAAACCTAACATATAATGAGCATTTTGAGGAGTTGGGAATTTTAATTTTTCCCCTTATATGGACAACCCAATATAATTCCTGGTATTTGGTCCTTATGTGTTTAATGAAAATGTTTTTGCTTTTCCATCTTGAGTTAAACAAATTGCTTAATTGCTTAGATTGAAAACATAAGTTAGGCATGCCTTGTACAATATGTAAGGAAGGATTTTTTTAAAGTACTATGTAGTCAAGAACTTTTAAGTGCTTAGTTGACATTTACAAAAGAAATTCCTGGGAGAAATTAAAATGGGGCTCTATAATATGACTTTATGCTAAAGAAAGTGTACAGGATGTTGTTATAATACACGTTTATTAATTTGTTGTGGATGATAAGAAGGGAAGAAAGTATTTTTCCATAGTTTCCTGTTTTCAAGGCTAACTAAGCAGACATAATAGTGCGCAAGATCTCCCTAACACCATGTCTGGACTAAATAGTGATGGAGCAGATATGTGGGCAGACAGGTTTAATTTCAGTTGGGACCCAATCTAGTTATGAGTCTGTCTAGTTTATCTCATATCTTGAACAGTGACTGTAGTTGGTGATGATAGAGAAAATCACAACCTTTTAACTTAACTATTGTCAAGGAGAAAGGACACGTTCACTAAAGGAATTGTTGCTTTCATCAAACCAAACAGGTTCTGTGGTCTTTCTGAAAACTTGTTTGGTAGTTCTAAATCTGGAGAAATTGCCTAAAGCCTCTTGGACCTGCATGTTTTAGACCATACCGAGATATCCTACATTCTCCTATTTATACCTACCCTATGTATTTATTCCAGCTCATATCTTAACAGGATTTTATTATGGTTTCAAAAAAACCCTATTCTATAAGAATAGAAATGTGCAGTATGGAAAAGTGTATCTTGATGGTGAGGACATCTGAAGAGTCAGAGAATCTAAACCTAGCTCCGTATAACATCACTAAAATGAAAGAATAAACAGAATTCAAAAGTCTAGGACAAATGAATCAGACAAATTGACTAAAACTATTAATTTGTGTTTCTGTTTTAGTCACTTCTAATCCTTTAAGCTGTCCTTCTTTCAAGACAACATCCTAACTGCTAAAAGGCATCTTTCCAGCACTACATCCAAGATCTGTACCTTTAATCTCCCTCGTGTGCGTGCTTCATTTTTAGTTACAGAATAATTCAGTCTGTTAGAGACACAGGCAAAGGCATGAATTTATCCAAAAACTTAATTTGGGCCTGTTTTTGAAAGCATTTTTTCTTCCTTATGCTGATTCCACATGCAACTACTGCCTCTCCTGTCATGGTTAATTACTGGGCTTCTTAAACACAGTATTTGCAGCACTTTCCTTGCTTATAAAGATAACACCTTGTACACTGAATGCTGCATAAAAATTGCATTAAAAATTGTTTGTCAGGCAGCTACTCCAGAGAATAGGCGTGCAACTCTTTGGCTAGGAATTCTGCCACCAATTGCCAACAGAACGATTCAAAATGTTTGTGAGGGCTAGCATGGGACTTGTAAAGAAACCTTGTGGGAAGTTTCTGCACTATTCCTGGCTCACACTGTGCCTTACGAGGTCACCCTGCTTCATTGGCAGTAGTTTCACGCATGGTTATACATTTCAGGAGGCCAGATCAGGATGAGAATTTGCTCCTTGTGTCTTCAGACAATATGAAGTTTAATTGCATCAGAGATTATTTATGTACACTGTGAGTGACAGTTGTCACATCAGAGACATTACTGTCCAGATAGATAGACCATTAGGAAACTGAGTGGAGAAGCAGGGGCTTAAAGGAATGGAAATAAGTATCCAAGATCACCCAGCAGATCTGCGACAGAAGCAGAGCTGGAAGTCAGGCTAGGGCCTGAGTTATGCTGCTACTGCAGCAGGACTTCCTTATCACACCTGTTTCTTTTATGGGATTGTATTCTCTGACACATGTTGTATGAAAGCCTTCATGTTATTAGCTAGCATTTGCCAAGTATGTGGGTGATATTTTTTTCCCCCCACAAATTCCACAGTCTTCTCCATTTCACTGTGGTAGAAAATATTGGCTTCTTAGCTATCTCTGGGTTCCAAAATCAGTGGAATGCATAATTGAAAGAATATGAGTTGGCAATAATGATTTAAGCTCTATTTCCAGATCTACCGATTCTCCTATAGTTCCCAGGATCTCCTCCATCTGGAATCATACTCTTAATGTATGCTGTGTCTGGAACTATGAATGGTTTTCCAAAACGTTCAGCAGACACCAAAGTAAAAACTAGACTCTTAAATATCCCTCCTCCTCCCCATTATCTTTCAGTAACATTTGACTTTGGAAACTGTATTTTGTGATTTACCTTGGAAATCTTAATAATTTATAAAAACTTACCAATGCAAGGAAAGTCAAGAAGAGAAATGCTTCTCTGTAGCATTATATGCGAGTTTTATCAGCATGAATTTGGAATGCGAATTAATTTGTTAAATGAAACACCGATGTTTATGCCAAATGAACGCTTTCTAGAAAAAAAACCCAACAAAACATTGTTTGTGAGCACCTGTTTATTCATTGTTCAGTATCAGTCCTGGTTTTTTTTCTCAGCTTATGAAGGTATACTTTCTTTGGTCTTTGTGCTACTCCACTGTAGCTCAAAGGTTCTTTCAGTGTTAGAAAGAAGTGGATGAAACTAAAGCCTAGCTTTCTGAACTATGTAAGACGTTTAAAGTACTGCTCTCTGTTGGTCAATTATAATTGCAGACAAGCAAGTACAGTTTGTTCCAGTGGAAAGATGGGATTTCTTACCTTCCAGTAAGCTAAAATGACATGGTAAAGGATATGGCCAGAGATGCCTCACCATTACACATGATTACACATTAATTACAGTGAGACTATTCACATGGTTGAAATTAAGCATGTGCTGAAATGCTTTGTTAAATCAGGATTTTGGGGTATTATGTATTTATTTACATTGAGGTTGTCTGAGCTTACATCCAGTGAAAAGACAATTACTCTTTCAAGGCACTCATATTCTATGTGTAAATAAAAATGAAAGGAGAATGACACAACAAATAAATGATGTTACTGTTCAATGAACTTGTCTTTTTAGCTAGCTTTGCTTAACCAGTATAATGCTTTAATCACATCTGAAGATTTTTTCAAGTTTCATTCTGCAAGGTTTGGTGTTAGTATTTTGCTGTACCGTGGATTGTGTCATGAGCCATCTGCTGCTGATTCCTTGAAATATGTTAAAGTGCATAAGAATAAAGGGAAAAGTAAAAGATAAATAGGAGAGGTGAAGAAAAGCTCATCCCTTTTTAACTTGTTTTCAGTTTTTCACACCCAGACACTTGTCTTTTACAGAAGTTCTCCATTTAGATCAAACCAGACCAAACTCCTTTGGAGTTATTCTGGTTGTCACCAGCTAAGAATTGATCTGTTGTGTTTCACTGAGCAAAAATAAAGAAATCTGCATTGGGTTGATTCCCCTTCTGTATCAAAATGCTGCCCAGCTGCCATTGATTCATTGTCAGAATCGTGGTCAAATGGGAGTTTCAGATGTGTCCTTGAAAGGTAAATTGTTTGGTTTGTAAAGCTGCATATTTTTTTTTAATACATTCTGAATTAGCTGAGCTCATTTATCATTATTCTTTTCCAGTGCTTTTGTATTTATTTACCCTGAAAGTGGCCTAACATCTCTGTTTTGTTTGTGAGCATCACCTGTTCCTTCTGATATTCATATCAGTAGGACTCCTACTGATATGTTTGGGAGACAGGAATTTGGACTAACATCTCTTCACTGTCTGAACATCAGTTTAAAATCTATAATGTACATAGTATGTATACACTGCTATCTGATCGAATAGGGTAGGCTATAAATTGTTTGATTGTTCCCAATAATGGTTATCTGAATGAACTGAAAAGAAAGAAGAAAATTGCATTCAGATGAGCAGTGACCTATGGATTACATAGGATGCAAATCTTCAAACCTAGCAGGCTTAGGTTTTTATTAGGCACTGTTGCCAAGCTGTTATTTTTTTTGTGTGTGTTTGTTGTGGTTTTTTTTTTGTTTTCATTTTTTTGTTTGTTTGTTTTGGTTTTTGCTAGAATTCTTGTTGCAGATAATCCTACCTTTGTTTTCTAAAAAACCCCGTGTGATTTTCATGAGCTGCAGTAGTAGGTCTCCCATTGTGTCCCCATCATCTTGCCTGTTGTTAGCTTGCCGGTGTCCAGGAGAAGTGTCTGCAAGAGCAGCAAGAGAGGCAGGTAAAACCAGTCTCGTGTATTCACAGGCACATGTTTGAAATCTCAGTAGTCTACCAATTGCTCTGCTTGGAATGAGTTGGAACAAGAGTAAGTCTGCCTCCAGCAAAGAGAAACCCTCACCAACTAGCTTAGAGGTGTTTTTCAAACAAGTGATATTTCAGTTCTGCCTCACTTCAAATCCTGGTTCCTAGATAACATGTGTGCAATGTTGTGGGTTTTTTCCGAGAGACTGATAAAGAGCAACCACAGTTTACAGTGACCTCCAGTGGTGAAAAACCTCTTTTGGAAGAAGGATGGAGCTAATACCCCAATTTTGTCTGAAGGTCGTTCTTCAGAAGGTTTAAATTATGCAGGTTTCAGTCCTATAAAGCATATTACATTCATATTGGTTTATAATGTTTTTTTTTTGCTGTGTTTCTGTTGTTGCTCTTAAAAAAAAATTGGATTTTTAAATTTTCTTCTTTTTGCTCTTTCTCCTCTCAGAATCTTCTTGCTTTTTGGATTGGCAATAGTTGAAAATTGTCATACTGGAGCTGTATTGTATATGAACTGTATGAGGCTTTGCTTGATTAGGTGTCTCCTGGTATAATGGCATGAGATCAGTTCTGCTCTTCCTCCCCTCAAAAATCTTATTTTTTATAGTCTCCTGAATGCTCATAATTTCTTTTAAGCTTTTTCCATGTCTACCTTTTTGGCTTTCCCATGTATTTACGTAGTCTCTTATATGTTATTCACTGAGGAATCTTTCCATTTTGCTTAAGCCAGTTTCTTCAGTTTTCTATGTTGAGAGTTGATTCTGCAATGGTTTAGCCATCTGACTTGCCTGGACCCCACAAATAGAGTAGATTTTTGGAACTGATGGTGCTGGAATATGACTGAGGGTGGAGGGAAGAATAAGGCAGAATATACTTTTATGCTTTAGAGTCCTTCATAGCAATCTTAATGGAAGAATAATTGTCTTTGCCTAAACTGACCTCTGTACTATGGACAGAACAGAATAACCTGCATTCTTTAATTCCATTTCTTAGCATTAATCACCTTTCCCTATAGAAAACAGAGATCTATATTCAGGAATGAAAACAGAGCTGGATTCTACAAAGAGCAATCAAGACGTCAGGTCATTTGTGGCTTTATAGGGGTGGGGAGGAAATTTTTGGGTGTTAATATGAAACAGGAATCACTTGCCTTTCCCAGATGATTTGCATTTTTTTGCACTTCATATACGAAGTGCATGTGCTCTGTGGTAGACATGCAAGGGATCAGAAATCACCAGAATTAAGACAGCTGCTGTGAATGTAAATTAACATGTGCATGACTTGAGTGGGCATATTCTGAGTTGCCAACAGGGTTGTAATGGGAGTTGCCTTTTCCTGGGAATATCTGGATAAATGGAAAAAAGCCAAACAGGTATGATGATAAGGTTTCAGAATTTGCAAACAAAGTCTTGTTTGCTGAGTTTCTGAACCGGGTTTTGATGATTATAATGGATCTTTAATTCTCATGGATTTTCTTCAGGATGGTATTTGAGAGATTGTTGCAGTGCCTTGTCTTTCTTGGGACAGGTTAAAATTTGGAAAACAAACTAGACAATTAAACAACACAGCAGAGCAGCCCGCTGAATTCTACTAAAAATATTTTTTTTGGCTTACTTTTCTCCAAGTCCTTCCCAAACAGATCAGTTGGCGGCTGTTGTATTTCTTTTAGAAAGGTTTTCTGTACATTTGCCACAATCACAGTGACTGAAAGATCCTGTCGTCATTGTAAAAGAAAAGGGGATGTTGCCCTTAACCACATTTCTGCATCCCTTACTCTGGGCTGCAAGGGGGAAACTATGCTTGTAAATGGGAAAATTCAAATCCTAAGAGAGAGGGAGCTTGGGTGCACTGCTGGCAAGGAGCCAGTTAGCTTCCTGGGAATCTCTGTGTAGCCTGATCCTTGTGAACTCTGTAAATGCCTGGAAATTGAATGCATATTTCTAATAGCTGTGGAGTAAACATGGATAAGAATAGCCCATTCATCTGATTTTCCAAGCTGACAGCAAATCTCATATTTGAGTTGTGGTGAAGAACTGGTGACAGACATAACCATGGATGGTTCTGCAGTGACAGGCACGTGCTGCTCACCTTGTAAGGTTTTGCTGGTAATCTCTGGGCAGTGGAACACAGACATCAGGTTTCATGCCTCTCTGAGGGACTGTGGACCTCTGAAGAGATGCTGATGGTGTCAGAGCAGCTTGAATAGTTAGAAGACTGTAGTTGTCAGCAGCACAGCAGGTGTTGTAGTGACAAAGGTTCAGACCTATGACGCAAAGTGTGATGGTGCAAGGCTGTAGCTGGCTCTGCTCTTCTGGCTTATAAAACATTTATATCAAGGCTAACTGGGAACTGAAGTACCTGCAGATGGTGATGAGTTTTGTGAGCTTATGAGACTTTCTAATCATGGTGTTCAATGTTATGAATGCTAACTATAATGAGTCCATCTCTTCCCAATTGTTTCTGCTCCTTAAATGGCTCCAGGCATATTCCTTTATCCCTGCTAATAATAGATGGGATTTACAGATGGCTCATATACCAGGGACTTAATACCAAGCACTATCAAAATGTGTCATAGTTTCAAACCATAATTTTGGATGTTCTCTGTGAACCTACTTGTGCCAGTACTTTCCAGAAGTGCTTCCTGAGGGCAATGGTGTTTCCTTTCTTGGCTCAGCAGTGGTAGGCTTATTGACAATGAGCTGTTTTCCGAGGGATAATTGAGAATCATAAAATAATCTTTAGGAAATAATCCAAACTAATTAGAATACATGATTATAAACTGCCCATCCTATCCTGAAATCTACCATTTTGTGACTTTGTGTATTAACATAAGAAAAAAAAAAAATTAAAGCTGCTTGCATCCACCAGACTTATTTCCCAGCTCAAGATGAAGCTGGGCAGAAACAAAATTTATGCCTCCATATGATCATTGTCTAGATAAGGAGTGAATGATATCACTGTACAAGGAACTTCTGATGCCTTTTTTAGAGACTTGTATCTATCCCATCCTGGATGAAGGAAAGATGGGATGCAAGGCACTGAAATGCTTTACAGTTTAAAGGTGTTTGCAGGGTTTCATGTTTCCAATGATAATTACATCTACCCATAGTTTGGGGAGGCAAAGTGGGGAGAGAGAATAGATGAATTTATTTTTTATTTATTTTTCTTTCATTCTGCCTGTCTTTCTCCTTTGTACTTTGTTGTCTCAGATTTTTTGTGTTAAATATTTAAAAAAAACCCCTAAATTTTAAAACAACTGTACTCAAATAGTCTGTCCTAAGCTTGAGCAGACTAATTTACAGTGCTGTGAGGGGCACTGCAGCATTAATGAAGCATCTGAAACCTTTTACTTTGCAATCAGATTTAATTTTGTCTATGAAATTTCTAATGAGCTCTGAAACCTTAAGAAAAAAGTTGCATTGGTTATTCATACTAAAGCACATCTCTAAGTATCTATCTGAGACATGTAAATTATTTTACCCCACAGTGGAATAAGGTATTCAAGGTTCATCTGATTTTTTTAGTGTGTGTAATATTCCTTCAGTGCCCCTGTCCAGTGAATGTTTTCCTTGATTTGCATTAGTCTGTTCAAGCAGGTGAATGCATGTTAGTGCACTGAAATGGTGTGAATTTAGAACCTACCAGAATCTCCCTACCTAATCTTCACATATTCAGTATTAGCACATGGATTAAGTCATTGATTCTTCTTTGAATGTTTCTTCATACTTCGAGAGCCTGAGAGATGCTGTGCATGGAGTTAGGGAGAGGCAGGGACTATGCTGCCGGTGGGCATTCTGTCACGTTTAAACACCTAGGTAACAAGATTCAACAGCTTTGCACAAAATGCTTCAGAACAATGACAGGATTACAGTGATAATGTGTTTGAGAAGAGCAGATGGCTGACTGGTCCTCGATATTCAATTTAGATCATTTCAAAGAATCATGTCTCTTCACAGCAAATTGACCTTAGTTCCATAATATCTTCCCTTGATCTCAAAAACCTGAGTCTGAAAGAAGATAAAATTTTTTTTTTTTAGTGTTGAAAACAAAATTCCTAGCTCTTTTTTTTTTTTTTTTTTTTTTTTTTTTTTTTTTTTTTTTTTTTTTTTTTTTTTTGTTTTTTTTTTCTTG
>NW_020956973.1:0-5433 GCF_003031625.1 Empidonax traillii
CAGCTCCTCGGAGGGGACTTTCTGGAAGGATTTGCATGGCAGTCAAAGCATGCAAAAATTTATAAATACCAACACAGATGCCAACATGTCGGCAGAAATGTACTTATAACATTTGAAAGCTGGGAAGAAATTAATGTTGATCCTGATTGGAACAGTCACTGTATTTGCACTGTCTAGTGATTTTTTTTATTTTTTTTTTTAAAAACAACAACAACAACGACATAAATTCAGTTTGTAGAAAATACTCCATGTCCCAAACCCCATTTCTTGGCCCCAGCGTGCCAGTGTTACAGGAAGAGCAGGACAGTTTATTTAAAACACTTCCCAGATTCGAGGCTGAGCCGACACAACTCATTTTTCCATCAAACAGCGCCGGCTCCAACGTGGGCACCGGCCCCAAAGGAGAGATCCTGGAAACCTGGGCCCTGTCTGAGAGCAGGCAGCACTTGTGTTGGCTCTGGTGGGATTTTAGTCCTCTCCCCAGGACTAAACGGTGTGGCTGCCTTGGTGGTTCCAGACTTTAAATAAGACCAAGAGCACCTGAGGCTGTGGAAACTCCTGGCAGGATAAACAAAAGTCTGGCTGAGTGTGCAGGTGGAAGGAAAGGGAAATTTTTCTGTACAGCAATTCTCTCAAAAGGTTTAAAATACGTCGTATGTACTGCTTAATTAATTTCCTAACAGAGCACTTAGTGGGAGGGAAAGAGATGAAGGGATGAAGTTACAGGATTTACTCACAGAGCCCAGGGCAAACTTCTGTGAAGAGTCCCCTCCATGGTCCAGGGAAATCCAGCACCATTCCAAAAGAAGCTTCTGCCCTAAAAAAAGTGCAAGACATTCCTGCTTAACACTTTAGGCTGGATATTGGGAAGGAATTCTTGGCTCAGGGTGAGGCCCTGGCACAGGTTGCCCTGAAAAACTGTGGCTGCCCCTGGATCCCTGGAAGTGTCCAAGGCCAGGCTGGATAAATCTGGGCTAGTGGAAGGTGCCCCTGCCCATGGCAGGGAAAAGGAATGGGAATTTTGACCCCCCAGTTCACATGAAGGGCTCCCCACTGGCAGTGGGAAGGTCCCTGTTAGTGCTGCAGCCCCACAGACCTCTCACACACTGCTCTGCCAGTAACTCAGCACCACATGCGGGGCAAAGTCAGCCAGATCGTCCCCCCTGAACACCAAAATACAACAGTTTGCCTTTTTTCATTACTTCAGTCTCACTGTCTGCAAGAAGAGCCAAGGACAGCTGAGCCAGGGCAGTGTCAGGACACATTAGGACTCATCAGGACTGCTCAGACTAAAGCCTTCAGGACTTTGTTGAGCTGAGCTGGATGGCAAAGGTGAAAACTCAGTTTGGCTTCTAATTACTTGCCATCCATCCAGCAGAAGTCCTCTTGTTAAACAGTAAAAAAAGAGAAATGCCAAACACAGAAATTTAGGAGGTTTTTTTCCCCTTATCCATTTCATCTTTTCCATCAACACAGTCCCTCTACAACCCAACTTTCAGAACACGTGCTAAGAGGTGACTGATTTATTTTACTGAAATAAAAAAGCATCTCAACCTCTCTGCTTTGAGTAATAGTTCCATGGGTTTTGAAAAAAACCTGTGAGTTTAGGTGTAAATACTTTAAAACCACCCTGATGAGCAGATTTAGGTAACACATCATTCTGCAGAGCAGGCTGACACAGTTTCTATTTTCTCTCTCGCGTCTGTGAGAGCTGTAGAAAAGTTAAGTTAAATTTAAAAAAAAAAAAAAAAGCCATTAAATTAAAAAACATTTAAATTAAAGTTATTTTTTTTAAAAGAAACACCCTTATAGCTTAAATAAAAAACCATTTCCATAGCTATTCCCAGACTTCAGGTACAAGGGGAGTTTTAGTCCCTCATTCCAGAGCCAGGCCACCAAAGACTTTGTTCAGCAGCTCAGTTTGTCCAAAAAAACGTGAAAAACCTACAGACTCTTTACTAAATCAAACAAGCAAATAAACCCTCAGGTTTCTGATAAATGAGTTCCAAAAGGCATTCGCACAGATCATGACTTGCACCTTTTCATCAATACACAAATTGCTGTGCTTAAATGTAAAAAGCACGTGAAGTGATGGACTCTACATCTTCCTTTGAACATGTGTCAAAACAGAAATGAACTTTGGGATGCAGTACCAAGTTTATATATTGATTTTGGAAGCCAGCCTACACATACCTTCCTCCAAACATCACGTATATCACAAAGCAGCTGCTTAAAGCTGTTTACATCGCATTAGAGATGGACAAATCGGGCTGGACGACATGTGCCGAAGCTGAAACCACTTCAGGGGCGGCAAAAAGTCCAGTTAGTTTTCACCACGCACGTTTCCTGCCTGCCTCTGGTTCCAGGACTAAGCCAGGGCAGTGAAACACCTGGGTGTCCCTCAAGTTCGGTGACCAGAAGCAAGAAGAAGGACAGAGCTCGGACTTGGGCCCGAGCCCGAGCTTCAAGAGAGTGTTTGGGTCTAGATCCGTTTTTGGGTGACAGCTCTGTAAACATCTTGAGAAAACACATCTGAGGAAAAGCTCAGCCCCTCCTGGCCCCCCTGAGAAGTCTCAGTGACTTTGAAAAGGCAGCCAAACTTTTGGGATCCTGTCCACGTCCCAGAAGTTCTCCGCGATCTGCTGGATGACGTCCATCCTTATGATCACACAGTGCTTCCCTTTAAAGAGCATCATCACACCCCGAAGCCACCGAACATTTTCTCGCTGCCAGATAGTCAAAGGCACACACTCAAACCCTAAAAAGGAATCAGAAAATCTCGCCACCCCCCCCTTCTCCCCACCATTTGCTTCAGTTTTCCAAATTTTTTTTTTTTTTTTGGATAACACTCTTTGAAGTTCGGCTTTTCCTTCAGAACGTCTCTGGTGCTCGAGGGATGGAGGGAGACATGTCAGAACAGCCACATCCACACATCTGACTGTCAGCTCTGGGCTCTGAGCTCAGAACAGGGCTTAGCATGACCAGGAATTCCCTGCTATCCTCTACAGAAAAGTTTCCATCTCCCCAGTTCAAGCCCGTGGTACCATATGCTCAACGACACGAATATCTTGCTCATCTTTATAATTAACTTCGACTCCCTTCCCTGCCTGGCTGCTTTTGGCTGCTCCTCTCCAGCCTGGTGTGATCAGAACTGAGTAAAGCCATTTTGGAAAATTCACCTTCACCAAGGTCATTTCTGTTGAGGTCTGAGCAGGAGGAAGGCCCACAGCACTGACCCCACTTGTTCCACCTCTTCACTCCGAGTTTTCTCTTTCACTCACACCCCGGGTTTCATCTCCAGAAGTCAGTTCATAATCCATTTCAATGGCTCTTCTCCTAAGCTATTTTTAAAACCCAAAAAGCCCCACCAGGCTGTCGTGTCCCGGGGTTTCTACCGCTCCTTTGAAACAGGGACTGAAACAAGGCAGCTCTTCCCTTCTTATCTAAGCAGTTGTTGGTATTTTTAAAGCCATTTGGGGGAGATTCATTAATTATTTATGCTTTTTTTTTTTCCCTTTTACTCCAGTGAAGCCTCACACAAACACCTAATTTAGGCCTTTTGCTCTTTCAGAGAATCCTAAAATGATTTGGGTGGGAAGGGACCTCAAGGATCATCCAGTGCCACTCCCTGCCATGGGCAGGGACACCTTCCACCAGCCCAGGTTGCTCCAACCTGGCCTTGGACACTTCCAGGGATCCAGGAAGAGCCACAACTTACCTGGGAATTCCATCCCATCCCCTAACCACCCTCACAGCCAGGAATTTCTCCCCACTGTCCAGCATAACCATTCCCTCTGTTTGTTTTTTTTTTTCCCTCTCCCTCTGCTTTCCCTCAGGTCCTCATTCCCTGATCTTTCTCCTTTTTTTCAGCAGCAAAATCAAAATAAATAAATAAATAAATAAATAAATAAATAAATGGAGAAAACCAAAAGAAGTAGCAGCAAAACCAAACACAAGGAATATTTTCCCTTGAAATACCCAAATGTAAAGGCATTCTCCCCATTCAGCAAGAACAACAGGAGGAAAAAGCAAACTGACAACATTCAAGAATTGTCACAGTTTCCTCCTTTTTACCCATCCCTCGAAAATAAACGGGAGCTATTCAACCACGAGCACATTTCACTGAAGTGACACTCAACAATCCAAAAATATGGCTTTTAATTCTGCATTTCTGCCTGAGCAGGAGATGATTTTCTGGGTGGCTGCTGCAGCAGCTGCACTGGTCCACAGAAATTCATTGTTTGAGAGGAAAAAGAGGGTTAATTGTGCTGGGTCGATATTTTTGGGGTGGTTTTTTTTTCTGTTCTTTTAAGGCAGACTTGCACGTTTAAAAACGAATTTTGGCAATATCGAAATTTAAATGCCACTTTCTTTTTACGTCTGAGAGTGGAGATGGATTCCCACTGACACAAAACTGGAATGTGTTGCCTCCCAGGGCTCGGGAAGTGCTGGACACCGATAATTCCTGCTGACTCTGCACTGGGAGGTTCAGATCCAGGTTTAATTCATCCACTGAACACAACCACTGGATCCAAGTTCAGCTGCTGTTCTGCCAAGGGATGAATCATTTCACCTGTTCCACATGAGGTTTTACATCATGTTAAATCCTCTTTTTGTTCCCAGAGACTTTTGTGGGCAAGGAAGGGAGAGACAGGGAGAATCTCAAGGCAGAACACAGCATTTTTCTGGCACGGGAAAAAAAGGAGGATTTGTGGGCTGAATCATGGAATTATTTAGATTGGAAAAGACCTTTGAGATCATTTAATCCAACTATCAGAGAAACGTTCATCCATTTGGAGCTTTAAAATGGCCTGAGTAACATGGTTATTCTCAAGGTCTTTTATAGATTAAAAAAAAAAAAAAGAGCTGCATCTATAACTTAGGAAAAAAAAGCAAACAAACATAAAAGTAAAAAACTAAATATTTCCCTCGTTTTTAAAGCTTAATAAATTGTATGCAGTAGAAACACCAATCTCAGCACCACAAGCAGCGAGGTTAGACGGAATTTGTAGCCTGGAAGTTCCTTCTGTGCTAAAAAATATCCCCCTTTATCTCCGGAAAACATTATCTTTTAACAGCACGAGAGATCAGCCATAAAGTCGAGTTCTAACCTTGTCCCCTCACACATGATTTTTTATTTTTCTTTTTGTTTAGTTAGATAATATTAAATATTTGATGTCATAAAACGTGTTCTTGGCCTGATAGATCTTTAAATATCTCCCTGTTCTGACCAGGAGATGTATCCCAGTGTACCGGCCACGTTCAAAGACAGTCTAAACAACTTCCTGGCCTCACTGTGCAATAAAACAGCTGCCAACCCGCTTCTTTTTTGCTCTGTTTCACAGCTCCAACTGCTTCAAAAGCATTAAATTTCCTCTTGTATGTGGAATGTGGGGTGTAAAGAGTAAAATATTCCATAATATGGAGACATCT
>NW_020956973.1:6297-8579 GCF_003031625.1 Empidonax traillii
CAGAGCCAGAAGGTCCCCCCTGAGCCTCCTTTTCTCCAGGCTGAGCCCCCCCAGCTCCCTCAGCCCCTCCTGCTGCTCCAGCCCCTTCCCAGCTCCGTTCCCTTCCCTGCACACGCTCCAGCCCCTCCGTGTCCTCCTGAAGTGAGGGGTCAAAAACTGACCCCAGAATCTGAGGTGCCCCAGCAGGACCAAGTTCTGAGGACTGTCCTGGGGCTGTGACACACCAGGGCTGGGGGCACTTCTGGGGCCATTTCCCACCTGAGCACACCTGGGCTCATGTCCAGCCACTCTCACCAGCACTCCTAGATGCTTTCCCAGCTTTCCAGCCCTTCTGTCCCCAGGCTGGAGCTGCAGAGGGTTGTTGTGACTCAAGAGCAGGACCCAGCACTTGGCCTTGTTGTCCCTTACACCTCTGGCCTCATTCCATGGATCCAGCCTGTCCAGATCCCTCTGCAGAGCCTTCCCGCCCTCCAGCAGACCACCCAACTCGGCGTCATCCATGAATTACTGAGAGTGCCAGTAAATCCACATCATCAACAAAGTGGTGCCTGGACAGCACGTGGATGCAGCCCCATTCCCACCGCTCTGGGCCCAGCCATCAGCCAGCAATCAACCCAGCCAAGGTGTCCCTGTCCAAGCTGTGGGCTCCAGCTTTCCCAGGAGAACGCCACGGGAGATGGTGTCAAAGGCTTTGCTGAAGTCCAGGCAGACACAGCCACAGCCTTTCCCTCATCCCCAGGTTGTGCCATGGCTTATCCCACTGTGTTTCCACAAGACATCAGTAACATTTACCGATATTAATTCCACGAGATGAGAGCCTAAAATAGAGCAGTAGGTGTAAGCAAATGCCAGGTCACAGAGCTCTGTGCCACTTGCATCACACACTGAAAGAGTGGCTGAGGCAGCGCCCGGGTCCCAGAGCCAGGAATTTCACGGAACAGCCCGAGGCCAACACTAAATTACACACCAATTTTTTTTTTCTTTTTGTTAATTACCAGTGTTTCTGCATTGGGAAAGTGGGACACAGCACGTGTAATTAACTCGTTTGGGCAAGTTACAGACCTTGGCTACAAACTCCACCTCCTTTTATCTGATGTGTCCACACCCCTGAGTGCCTGCACCGCTCCCTGGGATGTGTGGGATCGCTCCCCTGGCACATTCCCGGCTTTACATAATGTAAACAAAACAGCTGCATTCAGCAACTCTTTGCCTCCCCTGTAAAACTGCTTGAAGACCCAGGAGTGCACAGAAAAATCAAGCTGTGGCCCACTAAGGCAGAGAAAAAGAAATTAAATCCCTGTTAAAAGAAAAACATCTCTGGGGAGGGGGGAAACACCTGAGCAGAGAAAATCCCAAGGATTTTACGTTCCAAAAGAACAGCAAAGTTCAACCAGCTGAACCCAAAAGCTCCACAGTGCCACGGGCAGTGCTGGGAAGTCAGAACCCGCAACTGGTTTTACCACCAGTGGAAATAACGTTAGTGCCTCGCTCTCCAGCCAGGCAGGAAATTACACTCCGGATACCACTGGGGAATCCGAAAGTTTTTCAGACTGTAATTAGGTATTTGGAATCCCTGCTGCCAGCAGGGCCCCTCCATGCACAGAAACGGAGATCTGCAAAGGCAGGAGCCCGGAAACGCCGGGCCCAAAGCTCATCTAAAATCCGCGCTCGGCAGCTCCGAAGCCGGGACAGCAAAGGTAATAACGAAATTCCAGGGAGGATCCCTGATGCTGAAGGGCTGAAAATGAGGGCTTTTGCAGGGATAGTCCCTGTGCAAAGCCAGGCTGCGTTTAATTAGGGAGGTGTGAAGGCACCTGAGCAGGAAACAGAGTCACATCTCCTGGTTATTCCCAGAAGCACAACTGAAGGAGTTCCATTCCTTCCCCCCACTCCCAGACTGAGGAGGTAAAGTGGCTCCTTCCTTATTAAACCAGCCAGGAGCAGATGGCTTGGCACCTGGCTGGAGCTGGGTTTGGGGACCTTCTGAGGGACAGCAGGTTGATATATTTGAAGGGAAACTCCTCTGGGGGGAGGCAGGAGGACACAAAGGATTTCGTGCAGCAGTTGGAGATGGTTTGGTGGGACAGACACGTCGTTTCCTGCAAACAGGAGTTGACTTGCTCTGCTGAATCCCTCAAATCCAGTGTGTGCACACTCCTGCTGCTCCAATCTTCACAGAAACATTATTAGGAACTGCAAGGAATCTACAAATGACAAGAGGAAGTGTCCACACCGCTCCCTTATCCCACAGAACGGATCCCCTGGTACTGCTTCCATGTTTT
>NW_020956973.1:8806-47216 GCF_003031625.1 Empidonax traillii
AAACAGGAGTTGACTTGCTCTGCTGAATCCCTCAAATCCAGTGTGTGCACACTCCTGCTGCTCCAATCTTCACAGAAACATTATTAGGAACTGCAAGGAATCTACAAATGACAAGAGGAAGTGTCCACACCGCTCCCTTATCCCACAGAACGGATCCCCTGGTACTGCTTCCATGTTTTCATGTCACCGCTTTGGCACCCTTAGCATTTGTCTTTGGCACCTCAGATATTTCTGACTGCTTTCTCAGCCTCTAGTGCTGGAAGAATCTTACCTAAAAAAATGGAGAGAAATTCATTTTTTCTTTCCTTTTTTAACTTTCCATAGTCTTGGCAGCAAACCGTGTCATGATGATGTTGGCAACAACATATTTGTGGCAGAAGGAAGAAAGAGAATCATAAAATATATGAAAGAAAAAGTTGACATTTTAATGAAATACCTTGTAACTTCTTGGGGAAAAAAAAAAGTTATTAAAATGCACTCAGTTTATGGCTGTTTGTACAGATAGGAGGAGGAGGAGAGTTGCTCCTCAAGCCTTTAATAAAACAAATCGCTTGTTAACGAATAATAATAGCAGCTAGAAATGATTTTCTAAATTCATTGCTGGAGAGAATTTTAGATTTGGGACATTCTGGGCTTTTCTGAGAACGTGGAGATTGCTGGCACATGCCTGAGGTTCTGGAGAGAGCAGCATGACTTGTTCCTCAGAATGATGGAGCATCCAGTGCTCCTTTCCAACGGTTACCAAAGCTGGCACCGACTTCTCACGCAGCTACAAATGAATTAGTTTGTCTGAAATGCTTCTCTGCCAGATTATGGGATGAGAGAATATCCCACATCGAGTCCAACCCCAGCAGTGGCCAATATTCCCAGGCACTGCCTTTGGAGAAGGAAGGATGGTTGCAGCTCCATAGACCCTCCAGCCCAGGGACTCCTGTTTTTCTTCCCATTCTTCTTCTCTCCTATTCTTCTCTCCTATTTTTCATCAAGAATAAGAGGGAGAACATTCCCAGCCAGCCATGGATTTATCAGGGATGAGAAGGAAGAGCTTAGGACCACAGGAGCTTTTCTCCTGGTTTTTTTTTTTTTTTTTTTGCCCCCAGAGTGGGCTGTATATAAAGATCTAGGGGAAAGACTGATGGAATCCACTGGACAGTCAGCAATTAATGACCAAATTAATGACCAAAGCATCCTGTGGATCGTGTTCCTGGCTGGAGTCATAAAAGCAGGGCAGAAATAGAGCGTAAAAAGCCCAGGACAACTCTGATCAATTATTGGCCCTGCAGAACAGAGGCTGCTTTGGCAGATCATCCAACACTCTCTGCCTGCAAAAAAGCCTTGGTAACCAAATAAATTTGCTTTTATTGCCAGGCTACTGGTAAAGATTCCCATCACTGGCCAGGATTTAAATGCATATGGACAATTAACACTCGGGGTCACCACCACGGTGTGATGATGCCAGTCTGGGAAGCCTTGTGTTATTTTATTTATGTTCTGTTCTAGAACTTTGTTATTAATTATCATAAAAACTTCAGTTAATAATCAATTCCTGCCACAATTACAGTATCAGTTATACTCTCTAATTAAGAAGTGGTGAGTGATTGGAATTCCAATACAGTGATGCAGGCACAGGCTGCAATCCCAAACAAATAGGAGTGGGAAGTTACTGAACAAAAGATTATCCAAGCTTTAATATCGACTGGCAAAACTCTTTCTCTCTGGATCATCGGCTTCCAGCCCTATTATTACAATACAAATGCCCAATTTCTGCTAATTCCCAACACTAATTCCTTCCAATCATTATTTTGTATACATTGTGTTAAGGCTTTTCACTTGTTTAAATTTGCATAATTACAGCAATTGTCTTCTAAGCTTTTGCTCTACTGAAATCATTCTAATTTGGGATTTAGCCCATTTTTGAAAGAGTAGGAAACTTCTGGAGAGCAACAAATCTGGAGCTGGCATTGCCTGGATCTTCTGCAATTCATCCCAAGCACAGGCAGGCGGTTTGGGAGGACGAGGGAAGTGCCAGAGTGGAATATAACCTTTCTTTTATGGACGTACTACCCCTGTGAGTAGTGAGATTGTCCCTCCTCCAGCCAGGAGTTGTTCCCAGAGAGCAGCAGTGCCAGCTCATCCCCCTCCCCTGCCACAGCCTTATCTCCCTCTCATGCTCCTGTGAGTTCTTGATCCCTCAACCCCACTGCTCCCCTGGCAAAGCCTCCTGCCTCTGACCTGCCAAAAAAAAAAAAACTTTTTGGGAATAGTTTTTCCACATCCAGAGAGTGCGGGGGATCTGCCTGGCTCGCCTTTCACTTTCAAACCGAGATATGGAATTTTTTCCCTCTTAAAAAAAAAAAAAAAAACCAACCCCAAACCAACCCTAATAACTCCTTTGTGCGTTACTTTATATGTTCTTGTTGGTGGATCTTCATGAGAATGATTGTGTTGTGCATATTTGTGTTGAAGAGTAAAAGGAGTTGTTGCCCTCCAAGCATCTAAGCCGCCTACAAACATATTCCCCTCTTAGCTGCTCCTTTAATTGCCTTTTAATTACCTTCCTCATTATTAGGCAGTTCCTCTGTAGGTGCATTGATTTTTTTTTTAATGTATTTTTTTCCCCTCCTACGAGGATCCTCAGCGCTGGGACTATTCTGGACTGGCTTTTTCACGCACTGGTTCAATCAGATGAGGGACTGCAGCCCTCAGAATTCACTGAACAATTATTCCTCCTCCTGCCAACCAGTTTTGTTGTCACCAAGTGTTTCTGGAAGGAGGGATCTGGCTGTGGCACTGCCCACCAACTTATTTTTCCTGGGCTTTTTAATAGTCCCAGGGTTGTTTTATCATCAGGGCCATGCATTCTCATTACTGGGGAACTGATGTTTTGCCCATTTCTGTCTATTATTATTTTATTTCTATTATTCTAGTATTATTATTGCTGTTATTGGACTTCCCTGATCCTCGTGGGTCCCTTCCCCCTCAGGATGCTCTGTGATTCATGGATTCTGTCCCCCTGAGCTTTCAGACTTCTGCTGTCCCTGTAAAACCCCTCACAGGCCTGGGTTTGATCTCCCTGTGTCCCCAAGTTTGTCACAGACATTTCACATCCTTCATGATTCCCGCCCAGAGCTTCATCTGACTTTCCTCCAGAACAAGATTTCCGTGGCTTCATCCCTCCAGGATGGTTCCTGCTGAACTTTGGCCATATCTCCTTGGCTTCCTTCCCCCTTTTCCCCCTCTTATCTGCCTAATTATTAGCGCTGGGAGAGCCGAGCTCATCTCTGCTGTAGGTTATCTATATTTCAAAAGCTTCTCATCCCCAATACCTGCAGCCCCTGTTCTCTGCCTTCTGCCTCTGTCTGCCCTTTGAAGCATCCCAGCTGCCTTTCATCTGCTGCCAGGACAGCTTACCCCTTCCTTCCCTCTGCTCTCAGATATGCTCTGTACACACACACACACACAGACAGATGAGATAATCTGCTGCTTATTAAAAGCAGAGCTATCAAAAGGCAATCAGCAGCTCGACAGCACAGGGCAGGAGTCCCTCAAGTTGGATGCAAAGGAGATATCAAGAAGTTGTTCCTCTGAGAAAAAAAAAAAACGATGAACTGGTGTTTGGGTTGGGATCTGTTCTGTGCATGAGGCAAGTTAAAATAAAAACCCAAAGGAGAGTCAGAGATTAAGTATGAAAACCCATCTTGTTGCCTAAAAATTCACAGCCACGTTCTTCATCATCACTGCTAGAAATAAACATCATCTTCCCTTCACAGGCTGTAACAAACTGGGGCATTAAACTGTGTCGTACTGGTGTCCTGACTGCATTTTCTTTCCTGATCTGTTGCTTTTCAAAACAGATGACTATTAAAAGCAGAGCAATCAAAAGACAATCAGCAGCTCAGTAACAAAAGGCAGAGTCCCTCCAGTTTGAGGCAAAGGAGATATTAAGAAGTTTTTCCTCTGAGAAAGAGGTATTTGGGTTGGGATCTGTTCTGTGTGCAAGGCAAACTAAAATAAAAACCCAAAACAGAGGCAATTTAAAATACAAACCCAAAACAGAGTCATAGATTAAGTATGAAGACCCATATTTTTGTCTAAAAATTCACAGCCCTGTAAACAGCCACGTTCTTCATCATCACTGCTAGAAATAAACATCATCTTCCCTTCAAAAGCTGTAACAAATGGGAGCATTAAACTGTGTCCTGACTGTGTTTTCTTTCCTGATTCCTTCTTGTTCAAAAGAAATGAGAAGTTATTATCGCCCATTTCATTACCTGTTCCTTACCAAAACATCTGCCTCCTAGAAACAGGTTAAAAGGAAATAGTCTATACCCACTCAAAGTTGATTTTGTTTCAGGAGGAGAAGTAAAACAGGGCATTTAACTCTTTGCTGTCCATCCCTGCAGCGAATAAATCAAAATACTGGCTTTTCAGAGCGCAGATAAACCCTCTCAGGCTTTGCTCCCTGTTCTGTCCACGTGCCACGCCACCTTTTGAAGCATCTTTACAACACCCAAATGTAGTACCCCAGATAAGCCTAATTTCAGTTATCTGGGGCTCAGAAGCAATGAGGAAAAAAAAAAAAAAAAAAAAGAGTGAACTCTTTTTCGCATACAAAACAGTCCTCAATAATTATTTTTTTTTTTTCCCAAAGAAAACATCAAATGAGTCTGTTCCTTCAGATGTTGCAGACGAGCGGAGCCTGTCACACTGCCAGGGTGGGATGGGATGGGATGGGATGGGATGGGAGGATCTGCTCCCCCAGCCTTGCACAGGCAGAACAAGGGACCTGAAAACAGCCACCTGAAAACAGCTCTGCTGTGTTCGTGTGGTACCAAGGTGGCTGATCAGAGGATCTGTCGCCTTTCTTCTACCCCTGCAGGGCCACAGGATAGCGGGCTTTTTCAAAGCCACGATATTTGTCATTCAGCCAGCATTTTTGCTTCTCTCCAGCTTCAGGCACTGGCAGTTTGTGTGGGTGAGGGAGGGGAAAAGAAAAAAAAACAAACAAACAAACAACAAACCCTCTAATGGATTTCTGCAGTGGGTTAATAATTTTTTTTTTTTTAAATGAGCATCTTTTGAAAGTCAGTGGCTGGGGGAGATCGATAAGCACAAGGAAGTGCTCCAAGGAACATGACAGGACATGTCCCACGCAGCCCCACAGTCTGAGATGGTTTGCATATGAAGAAAAAAATATAAATCGTGAGCCAAATAATTTGTTCTTTTTGATTTTTTTTTTCCACCTGAATTAACAGAAGCAAAAATCACTGGCCCAGGTTGTCCAGAGAAGCTGTGGCTGCCCCTGGATCCCTGGGAGTGTCCAAGGTCAGGTTGGATGAGGCTTGGAGTGACCTGGATAGTGGAAGATGTTGGGGAGTTGGACTAAATGATTTTTAAAGGCCCCTTCCAACCCTGACTATTCAAGAATTCTATAAACTGAGTTTTATTTCACCATTTCTAAACCCTTCCGTGTCCCTTCCCAGGGCAGGGGTAGGAATGGGATGAGTTTTAAGGTCCCTTCCAACCCAAACCATGATTCTGTGAAAATTTTCTACTAAATACTCTCTGCCAAAAAAAATCACACTTCAAAAATGAGATAAAATACAAAATAAAATTTAAAAAAAAAAAAAAAAAAAAAAAAAAAAAAAAAAAAAAAAAAAAAAAAAAAAAAAAAAAAAAAAAAAAAAAAAAAAAAAAAAAAAAAAAAAAAAGAAAAAAAAGAAAAAAAAAAAAAAGGAAATTATTAACTTCTTTTGTTTCCCTTTTAGTTTCCTCAGCTCTGAGGGTGAGCTCTAGGAATCAGCTCCCTGATTCCGCCAGAAGTCTATTCCTCAGGATCAGAAAATTATTTCTGAAAGATATGTAATGATGCAAATGATCCAATTTGCAAAAGGTCTGCTCTGATACAGAACATGCATCAAATATACATGAGGTACCCTGAATAGTAACTGTGCAGTTAGCAGAGCAATAAGTGTAATTATCATCCTGGATTACTTAAAATACAAACTGGCATCAAATTCCAGTAGCCAATGCAAGTGCAATGACAGTTTGGGTTAGACACGATACTTTTTTTGCCTTTGAATGAAAGATAAATAAATGAAAAATGCAAACTATCCTGGTATGAAATAAATTCTAATTCAAATATTGTATGTGGGACTCCAGCTCTTGTTGCTTTTAGACTTAGGAGAACTGTTCACTGTCCTGTTGCTTTTGGGGAAGAAGAGAAGGGAAATAAATTCAGAATTAATTTCTATTGATTTTTTTAAACCTCTACTTTGACATTTATTTGTATAAAACATCTCAGAACAGTTACAATAATTTCCAGGACGAGTAAATAAATAGAATCCCAGAATAGTTTGGGTTGGAAGGAATCTTAAAACTCATCCTCTTCTACCCCCTGCTATGCTCAGGGACACCTTCCACCAGCCCAGGTTGCTCCAACCTGGCCTTGGACACTTCCAGGGATCCATCCAGGGGCAGCCACAGCTTCTCTGCCCAACCTGTGCCAGGGCCTGCCCACCCTCCCAGCCAGCAATTCCTTCCCAACATCCCATCTAAATCCTTCAGGTCCTGCAAACCTCCAAGGACAGAGAAGGCACAGCCTGAAGGCACAACAACTCCCGGGCAGTCTGGCCATTCCTAATCCCGACTCCAGCCTGTTGCCCCTTTCCCTGGCACCCCACACCGCAGCGAGTGGAGAGGGATATCCGTGTCCCTGTTCCCACAGCCCGGGACGCTCCGGCAGCTCCACCTTTTCCCCGGGGCTGTTCCCAAACCAGCTCCACATCCCCGAGACACGTTCCTGGAGCGGCCAAACCCCACGTGCTGCCCGTGGGCATCTGAGCCCCGAGGGCTGAGATGCCTCCGGGGGCTCCTGCCCTGCCCGGCGGTGCCACCTGGGGCTCCTGGGATGGGCAGAAATGCTGATGATGATCCTCATCGAGCTCCTCACTCCCTTTCCAGGACAGCACGCGTTCAGCTGTGATTAAATGAAGTTGCATCCCTCATTTACGGATAGATTTGGGAGTTCTGCTGGCGTGGGATGACAAACAACTGCACTGCCGGCTGAGATGAGAAGGAGGAGCCGTGCTGGGACCGTGACTGAGGGAATGCTGAGCAGAGCAGTTGCTGACACCTTCAGAATTCCAGCCCCGGAAAGGAACGCTCTGGCTGCCATCAATAATTAACAGATAATAGAAACGCGTTCAAATGGCACAACAAAAGCAGGATTTGCTCTGCAACAGCCGAGTGTTTCGGATTCCAAATGCAAAAGCTGTACCCTGGGGATGGCTGTTAGTGGAGGGAAATATTATGATCTGTAATTATTATTTGTTGTAACACCTCCACAGTTATAACATCTGCATGGCTTGTGCTTCCATGTGATTGCTCTGAGCTGGGGAGAAAATATTGCTGCGACAATAATTACTCGCAAATTGCACCGAGAAAAAAACACTTTTGCCTTCCAAACACAAATCAAATATAACGCCAGTGCTGGCTGTCCCAGGAACAGGGGGAGATTTGTAACCAGCACCACGAGCAGGTCGTATAAAACAAAGCTGGAGAGTTTCTGGCAACTCAAAAAAAAAAAAAAAAAAAAAAAAAAAAAAAAAAAAAAAAAAAAAAAAAAAAAAAAAAAAAAAAAAAAAAAAAAAAAAAAAAAAAAAAAAAAAAAAAAAAAAAAAGAATTTCTGATTCTGGAGGAATTTCTCCTGAGTTACACTTTAAAATGATGATCCTTTGTACAGCACACTAAGGCTGGAACAGTTGCACAGATTTGAAGCCATCAGGCTGATCTCAATTTAGGAAAGTTCTGCCCCTCCCACCTCAGAGTAAAACATGAGGAATGGCAGACTGTGAAAATGGGAAGGATCTGAGATGGAAACTGCAAGTCTGGAATATCTGAAACGAAGCAGCACAAGATGGTATGAGCTGAGGCTTTTTGGAGACACGGGGAAATCACCCCTATTCACAGAGCTGCACCTTCAGCACATTAACCTTTGGAATGGTGGAATTATTTGGGGTTACTGGCTTTAACCTGCTCATGGGTCACTCAGGAATCCCAGGTACAGCACAGAGATATCCCAAAATCCCGGATACATCAAACCAGACCCGCTCCAGCAACTAAACTTCCCACCTACACAGAGTTTATGTTCAGGATCCACAGCAGCTCCAACCAAGACATGGGTTTGGAGAGGATTAAACACGGCACCGACACAGCTCAGGAGTGAACATTCCTCAAAGGGACGTTTTTGTCCTGGAAAGCAAATCCCTCCTTGGCACCGAGGGCCTGGAGTTGTTTTAATTATCCCTGTTCAGTTTTAGGTTTCCAACAGCAAAGCAGGAGTTGAGCCCTTCCACACACAAACAGAACAATTTCTGGATGGGGGGTGATCGTTTCTTTGGGATTTCTGCTGCTGTTCCCCTCTCCTTGTTCCAGTGTCTCAGCAGTGCCGAAACTCCGATGGGGAAAAGGATGAAATTCATTAAACGCCTTGTATAAATCATGTATTGTTTTGCTCCCTGGCTGACTGTGCTGGAGAAGTTGAAAAAATAAATGAGTGTACTTTGGCAGCACCGCACGTGGGTATCACCTACTTCTGAATAATATTTACATGACTGGAGAACAGGCCATTCCTTGAACTGAAAATGGGAGTTTATTGTTGAAATAATTAATGCAGACATCCTGGAACAACGGGATGAAGGGCTAATCCTGCCATATTTGGAATGATAAAACACTAAATCACTTTACGTAGCTGCCAAAGTAGTTTGCTCGGGAGACTGAAAGAAACGCTGATTTTTTTTTTTTTTTTTTTCTGTCAGTCCTCTGCTTTTCATTTAAATATAGATCAGAGGTTTGAGTGCTTAATGTGAAGTGATCAGTAAAAGTGGTTGTTTTCAAAGGTAAAAAATTCAGGCAGTAGGAAAGGTTAGAAAACTTCCTTCGTTGTCCATTCTGAACTTCAACACCTGAATACAAGAGCACTGAAAGCACAGAATTTGGACTCTTTTTTTTATGTTGCTCCTCTTCTCAGCATTAACTCAGATATTACTTGGGTTCTTACTTCTTGCCAGGACTTCCCAGGTGACTCTGGGAATACATGGAGCATATCCCTTGCTCTTCTGTCAGCAACTCCCAACTTCTCACTGATCCCAGGGCCCTTCTGCAGTTCCTGTTGATGCTGATATTGCAAGTTCAGGCCTGGGGATGATTGTTGACCTTAGAAGAAATATTTTCTGCCAGCTACATGATGGTTTGGGTCATGCTGCTCCATCCTGGAAGTGTCCAAGGCCAGGCTGGACAGGGATTGGAGCAACCTGGGCTGGTGGAAGGTGTCCCTGCCCATGGCAGGGGGTGGAATGAGATGAGCTTTAAGGTCTCTTCCAACCCAAACCATTCAGGGATTCCATGATTTTATAATAGGCCTGAATGGGAACGACCTGTTAAATATATTTTTAGTTAAGAAAAATAGGGGAAAAAAAAAATTTAGGAAATCGAAAGAAAATCTTTCATTTTGCAGGAAATGGAGATTTTTCTATTTAGGCAGAAAACTCCAATTTCCAAGTTGTTTTATCTTAGGGGGAAAAAAAAAAAAGAAAAAAAGAAAAACAGTTTTAGGCATCACAAAGAGACAATGTTTTGTTCTCAGTTAAGTTCTGGGCAGGCTGCTGTTCTCCCAAGTCACCCTCACCCCCTCAAACTTCCCCTCTTCCCCCAAATTCTTCCCCCACCTCATGTGAGGTGGGTCCCGGAAGCCGAAACTTTGCAGAGAGGACAACGGATCACTCCGGACCAAACATCCAACACCACAACCAAGCGGGACGTTACTCACCCAGAAACACAAAATGCAAACTTGTTCTGTCTCTGTGTGTGTGTGTGTGTGTGTGTGTGTGTGTTGTGCCATCTGGCACCGGAGCCGCGCACACCGCAGCTGGGGAGCGCGGGGAGCCAGCCGCTTGTCACCACCTGAGCCGCCACCTGCAGCAGCAACCCGGCCGTGCTCCCCCCAGCCAGCTCAGCAGTTTGTGCACTGTACGGGGAAGGGAAAACTCAGCAAGAAATCTCCTAGGAGAGCCCGAAACGGGAAATTAAGAGGCCCCCTTTAAGCGGGCACGCGCGCAGGGAACGCAACGCGCAGCACCGAAAACTCTTTGCAGACGAGCGCGCGTGCACGTGGCGTGAGGAATAAATGCACGGCTTGTGTATTTACTACAACCCAAAATCTCCCCACACAGCAATTCAGGTGTTGCAGCTGCAGTTTGCCTGTAAAAAAGGCAATTTTTTTATTATTATTATTTTTTTAGATTTTTTTTTTTGGCAATTCCTCGCTGGAGGGGTGCGAGGTTTCAGGTTCTGAGCTGCTTTGGCAGGGCTCTGTCAGCAGCCACAGAGATGAGCACCTGTTGCCTGAGGAAATACAACCCACTTCTTCACACAAGGACATTCCAGGCTTACTGACACGAGAGGCAAAGGAGAAAAAGGTAAATGAGAAACGAGAAATGAACGTGGCCGGTAAAAAAGAAAAAATTGGGAAACGCCTCATTGTCTTTTGTGTGAATGAGGCAAGTCAGACTAACACAGAAAACGATCCCACTTTGACACCGTAAAACTCACCAGCAGAAAGAGGTAAGGAGATGGCTACAAAGCACATTTTTTTAAGGTGCTGTTTATGTTTCTGCCCATCTAAAACGATGCCCCTTGATTTATCGGCCCAGGATATGTTGCTGCGGCAGCTGAAGGGATGATAATAGCCCTGGGAAAACGGGGCTGCTGTTATTTGGTGATGGATTGAGCCAGCGAGGGGATTCATCAATGTGCCTCCAAACTCGGTAAATGAGGCTGCTGGAAGTCTGGAAACCAAAGTGGAGGAGAACTGCCAGCACCTGCCACTGCTGGGATGCACAGAGAGTGGTGCTTTAATTAGGGGTGATTAATTACAGTAACCATCAGGGCTTTGCCCCATGGAGGCAGATGGGGCTGGTCACCACAACCAGCCTGGCCCTAAACCCCGTGGAATCCCAACACCACCATTCCAGTTCTTCATTCACCAATCAGTCATGTGATTTTTCTGGTTATTTATTCTCCCAGTTTACTCAATCTTCTAAAAATAATTGGCACCTTTGCATCCCCCAATGAGAGTTCCTCAATCTGCCTAGTTACTTATTTTTTGTGTCCTGAATGTTGCACAAACAAGCAAAAGCTTCACCAAAATTAGTCAAGGAAGGTTATTATTAAAGAAGGACCATTGTCTTGCCAGCACATGCAGTGGGACCTGTGATTCCACCCAGAATCCACAGAAATTTCACACAATTATAAAGCCCCTTTGCTAGAGGTGCAGAAATGACAAAACAATGTCAAAGCATCGCGTTTACCTCGAGGAAAGTAAAAAAACTGCAGCCCCGTGACAATCCTTGAGGACTCGGAGGCCGAGGCACTTGTCAATCTGCATTTCTGGAATTCTTTTTTTTTTTTTTTTTTGCCCTTTCTTCTCAATTATGGAGCAGGGATTTGAAACTCCAGAGCCCGTGTCTGTGCTGGTGGTGATCACTCCACTGAGCACCACGACAGAGGGAGGGACAAGCCCCAGCTCCCACACTCCCGTCACAACGCGTGAATCTCAGCTTTTGTTTTTATTGACACTGGCAGACAAAAGGATAAAAATAATCATCAGAAGTGTTGGAGCAAGACAACAAATGAAAGATTCCCAGAGATTTTATAATTGTGGGTAGGGCTGTCAGATGGATGTTCGAGCTGACAACAGATGAATGTTGTGTTTTGATACAACAGAGACCCTTCTCGTGTTGTCAAACTTCACAACAAGAGCACATTAAAACAAATTAATGAGGAAACCGAGTTTCTAACTGCTCCTGTGGTGCTTTGTTGTAAATTTCTGTCTTCTAGGAAGACAAGGTGGGGCTTTGAGGTATTTTCTGGGTGCCACCCCCCCAACCTGTGCAAATGAAGGCAGCAAAATGTTTGGAGAGCAACAAGCAGCAATCGCTCCTTCCTCAGCTCGTGGGTCCTGCTGGGATGTAAAAGCAGAGCTGATCCAGCAGATTTGGGATGCTGAGGCACAGACCTGCCCAGTCCTCCTCTTCCCTCCCTTCCCTGCAGCCTCCTGGATGTGTCCCATGAGCCAGGTCAGCCAGGAGAACTAAAAAAAGGGAAGAGTTCTCTCTGCCAAGTTAAAACCACATGGGAAGGATCTGACAGGGCTGGAGCAGGGAAGGTGGAGAGGAGAGAGGAAGAGAAGGGGAAGAAAAACAGGACCTTTTCTCCCTGCAGGGACAGGCTGGAGGATTCACATTCCTCTAGCCCAGGCAGACCACGGGGCTGACCTGACCTGCTCTGACACAGCTCATCCAGCACTTGCCTTGCTTGTTGCAACTCAGGTGCCTCTAAATAATGTCCAGTGCCCAGTAAAGACACATCATCTGATGGGGAAAAATTCAAGTGACCCATCTTCACCCACGCCCTTGCCACGGGCAAGGACACCCCACGTGTCCCTGTCCACAGCAGGGGGTGGAGCAAGATGGTCTTTAAGATCCCTTCTGACCCGCAAACCAGTCTGTGGTTCTGGGATTCTGGGGTTCTGGGATGTGTCTCTCGGCTTGGGAGACAGACAAACACATTTCATCTCCTCGAAAGGAGCAATCTCTGAGGCACCGGTAGTTTTTTAAACGATGACAAATGGATTAGCAGAATGAGCAGCAGAAAGCCCCAAGATGGGTTTTCTGGGATGGGAAGGAGAGAACAGGAGAATCGGCAGAAATTAAACCAAAATTTGATATTCAGATAACTGAAACAGAGCAGCCGTAAAAACTCGGGAAGGCAGCGCAGAGGAGCTCTGTCTGTCAGACCCGAGTGGGATGGCAAACAACCTGTTCAGCGATACTTTTTATATATATATTTTTTTTTGCTCCCCAAATGTTTGTTCTCCCATTAGCACGGGGGGGGGGGGGGGGGGGGGGGAGGAAAGAAAACAAAAAGAAAAGGAAAAAAAAAAATTCCAGCTTGGCACAAAGCGTTCTGTCGGGTCACATCGTGCCGCTGGAGAACGCGTCGGATCAGAGGTGACAGGACGAGTGGTGGGACATTAACGCAACCAAACAATCCCCGGCACTGAGGGGATGCGGCTCCGCTTCCCCGCCCGCCCGGGATGTCACTCCGGGTAGGGAACGGCTCACCTGGAGCTCAGAGCGCTGCTGACTACAAAGCGCTGGGAGCTCGGTTGGTGTCAGGATGCCCGGTTCGCTCCCAACACCTAAAGGTCCCCGGGGGAGAAGGGCGAACTGGGGGTGTTGACTCCCAAAAGGAAAACCTATTTGCAGGCTTAAACTGCTCCCGAGCTGCTCCGAGATTTTCCTAGGCACTGATAGCAATCTTTTGCTTCTATTTTAGAAAAAAAAAAAAATAGAATGAAAAGCAAGGTGGATTAATTTGAAAGGAAAAGCAGGCGCCGTTTCCACATTACCTGATAGGCAGGAAATGGCTGTTTTTACTGCGGGGAGCTGAGAGAGCCCCAGGACAAATAAACAAATAGGCACAAGGAAAGAGAGGAGATTAAACGCCGCATATACATACAAATTATTTAAAGGAGGCGCCAGGGGAGAGAGCTCTGCCTGCGAGTTTGGGTGCACAATTAGCCCGGGTGACTGGCACCCCCATCCCTGCACCGGGGTTACCCAGGGCGGGCACCGGGATCCTCCCTGCTCCCGACTCCTCTCCGCATCCTCCCGGCAGCATCTCCGAGGCATCTGCACTCCCCTTCTGTGCCAAAACGCCTTGGCATTCCCCCGCAAATCAATGGCAAGAAAAGGCTGGAAGGGAGAGAGATTGAGGGGGTGGAAGGAACCTGAGGTGAAGAGCAGGAGATGAAAGAAAAAAAGGGGATTGAAGCTCGGCTCAGATAGGAAAAAGTCCAGGAAAGAAACAAAGGAGGCTTTCCAGGTGCCTTATGAGGCTTCTCCCACTGGCAGAAATCTCTCTGCTGGCTTCTCCCTGCAGGTTTTTTCTTTTTGTTGGTTCATTTTAAGGTTCTGGATTTTTAAGATTTTTGTGTTCTTTTTGGCCAGAGCTCACGGGGCAGAAGGCAGCAGGAAGGAAGACAGGGCTTTTTTTAGTTGTCCAGAAAGAAAAGGGGGATCTGTGGGCTCAGTTCCGAGGGGGATGGAAATAGGGGTGGCCTAAGCCACTCCCTGTAACCTGGCACCTATGGAATCACAGAATATCCTGATGGGAAAGGACCCACAAGGATCATCAAAATCTGATTCCATCGCTTTCCTCCTTCACCCCTAACAATTGCCAGGCTTTTTGTCTTCAAACTAAGGGCTGGCTCCCTAATGCTATTTAGGTTCCTTACAGGCCACGCTATCTGCAAAGTGACAAAGGTCTTTGGTTCTTTAAATGTGTTTTAGCACTGCAGAATGTTGCATTTCTGAATGCACTGAACTAGCTCTCAGATTTCATGCCTAGAAGTGAAAAGTCTTTGCCATCTGGAGGTCAAGTGTTAACAAACATGTTCATACTTTGAAACAGCCTTGCATGAGAATTAAGAAGTTAAGCCTTGATACACTCGAGGGTAAAGCATCTAAGATTTTTTTAAGGATCTGCCCTGGTTTCTTTGGAATGTGGATTTTCAGGGCCTACTCAGGCAGAACTTTAATCACAGGATCATGGAATCCCAGACTGGTTTGGGTGGGAAGGGACCTTAATGATCATCCAGTCCCATCCCCTGCCATGGGCACGGACACCTCCCACTAGCCCAGGTTGCTCCAAGCCCCATCCAACCTGGCCTTGGACACTTCCAGGGATCCAGGGGCAGCCACAGCTTCTTTGGCCAACCTGTGCCAGGGCCTGCCCACCCTCACAGCCAGGAATTTCTCCCCATTATCCCACATATCCCTTCCCTCTGTCAGTGGGAAGCAATTCCCCCTTGTCCTGCCCCTCCAAGACCTCCACAAATTACCGAGAACAAAATATTACTGACAGGAACAGCAATTTCCCCGGAAAAAAAGAGGAGATATTTACTGTTGAATAAGGTAATTAATCGAAGCAAACGCATTAAGCGAACAGATTAAACTCAATTCTCCAGCTTTTTGCACGATTTCAATTCGAGAACATTAAAAGCCTCGAGCGAACTCAAAAATAATCGTCGGAAATCTCCCACACTTCCCCATCCCCGACGACTCAGGAGCCGAGCCGAGAAGCGCTGCGACTTCGCCCAGCGACTTTCCCCGAGTCCCAAAGTTCCAGAGAATATGTTCCAAAGCTGGCACCTCCCAGGCACTCCAGGCTGTGCCTTTCCCCCCTGCTGCAGTGCGGCGGAGCCCGGGGAGGCTCCGTGCCCTCCGTGCCGGGGGCTCCCAAGGGGTTAAAATCCGCCGCGCGGCTCCGACTTGTCAGGATATTTTCGCCGCGTCTGGCGAAGTTGTTTGCTGTGGCTCGTCGGGTGCTGCAGGGGATCAGTCACTTCCAAGGCGAGGATGGCCGAGCAAGTCCCGCAGTCAGACAGTGACTGGCACTGTCAGTAAATCATTTTGTCAAGGATTCGTTTCGCAGCGACGCGGAGGGAATTGTGCGATTGTTTGGAGTGAACGGGAGCGTTTTGTGCTGATCGGCTGCTGGGCCCGCAATAAATGATCGATTATGGCTTGTTAATACCACTCACTAGAGGTTTGGACATCACTTGCTTCACTCTGGGTAGTTCCTTAGTCCAGCAGATCCTCTCTCAGTTTTAAGTGGAGCACTGGTATCATGAAGTAAAATGGTTTTTCCATGTACTGAGGAAGGCTGAGAGAACTGGGATTGTTCCCTGCAGAACAGAAGGCTCCAAGGAGACCTGAGAGCCCCTTCCAGGGCCTAAAGGGGCTCCAAGAGAACTGGAGAAGGACTTGGGACACAAAATGGAGGGACAGGATACAGGGAGTGGCTTCCCAGTGCCAGAGGGCAGGGAGAGATTGGACAGGTTGCCCGGAGAAGCCGTGGCTTCCCCATCCCTGGAACCAAGGCCGGGTTGGATGGGGCTTGGAGCAACCTGGGCTAGTGGAAGGTGTCCCTGTCTCCATGGAATGAGTTGACCCTTAAGGGCCCTTCCAAACCATTCCATGATTCCACAACAACGGCCTTCCTTCAGCCCAAGCCTGAGCCTCCCGTCACTCAGTGCACCAGTGTGAGTCAATCACGAACACAGCAGAGAGAGCTGGAGTTGCACTGGTTGTGTTTTTGTGATCCTGGCCAGCTCCTGCCCAAAACGCCCAGAGGTAACAGGCTGTGGATTTTAAAGCTTTTCCAGACTGTTGGGAACTCTGAACGTCAGTCTGTTAGAGAAAGCAATGTTTTGGTGCACTTTGAAACTGCCACAGACATCTGTGTCCAACAAAAGGTGTCAGGGCACAAACACAAACCAGGTGAGTTTGCAGAGCATCCAGTCCTTAATTATTATTTCCCTCTCAGTATTGGTAATATATATATATATATACATATATATATATATATTGCCTATCCACTTACTTCTAATTTTCTGACTCTGGAACTGTGGGAGAAGCTGTGCTGAGCCCCACAGGCCTCGATCCCAGCTCTCCCCTCTGACAAGGATTGGTAAAACCAGCGAAAGACACAGGGTGGGTGACAAGGGACAATGAAATAAGTATTCAGCTAATTGGCTTTAGACAGCAGCAGGGAAACCTTCCTAGATTTCCCTCTAGGCAAAGAGGAAAAAGAGGAATATTAGATCAAAAATCAGCTTAACTTGTAGAAGCTGGTGCTGTGGCTAATGCTGCAGGATGGCAGTGGTTCAAACTGTATTAGGAGAGAGATTTCCACCCACTTTGAAATCTTTCAGTAAAAGCCTTTAGTTTTTCAGCCCATAAACACTGCAAATGACAACCCACAAGCAAGCCAGAAGATTAGGAGAACAGAAGTGGGGTAATTATTTCAGATAGACACCAAAGCTCCGCAAGACTTCAGCAAATTAACGATTAGTTCATGTTGATGTGGCCTCCTTCCCTTGCTCTGTTTTTTTCCCAAAACTTGGGCAGGGAAAACACTCTCAGAGCTGATTTTCACCAACAAGCTGCTGCAAACCAGGCACAGAAAAAGGAAAAGAAAAGTAAAAACATAGCAGGGGCCACAGAGGTGGGTATGGGAGGAATAATTAGAAGCATTTCAATTAAATAGACATAGTGAAGCCAAGCAGCACCTATGGGCAATGTATCCGTCAACACACACGTGAAGGATGTAAACAGAAAGAATGGAAAGGGAAGATTTAGTGCAAGTCACTGGGCATAGCTGGGAGTGATGTGATTAAATTAAGGAAGATAATTCGGGTTGAATCTGAAGAACAACTTCCTGAGAGTGAAATGTTCCAGCTTCAAACAATCTCCCCGGTAAGCAGTTAATCCCCACTCTTTAAAACATGACTGGGCAAGAGCCCCTGTGCCTGCACAGTGGGAACAGGGCTGCTTCTCCCGAGGATGGATTGGAAAATGAAGTAAGCCTTTAATTTCTTTAATGTCTGGGAATCTGCTGTCCCAGCAGGGATGAGAAAACTGAGAGAAAATGAGAGAGATGGGAGGCAAACCCGTCCTAAAGTCATGGTTAACCAAGATGTCTTGGAGCAAATGGTTTAATGTTAATACAGAAGAGATAAAAGTTGATGCCAGAGAAAGGGTGGGGGAGGGAAGTCCTGGATGGGAGCTCAGTTATTATCACAGAACCATGGAATCATTGTGGTTGGAAAAGCTGTCTGAGATCATCGAGTCCAGCCATTTCCCAGCACTGCCAGGGCCACCATTAACCCATGTCCCCAGGTGCCACATCCACAGGTTTTTTTGAACGCTCCAGGGAGGGTCACCCCAGCTCTTCCCTGGGCAGTGTGTGCCAATGCCTGAGCCCCTTTCAGCAAAGAAATATTTCCCAATATCTAATCCAAACCTCCCATGGCACAACTTGAGGCCATTTCCTCTCGTCCTGAGAATCACAGAACCCCAGAATCTGCTGAGTTGGAAGGGGCTCACAAGGATCATCCAATCCAACTCCTGGCCCTGCCCAGGCCCATTCCCAAGAGTCACCCCATGTGCCCAGAGGATCATCCCAACCCTCCTGGAGCTCTGGCAGCCTTGGGGCTGTGCCCACTGCCCTGGGGAGCCTGTTCAGTGCCAACCACCCTCTGGGGGAAGGACCTTTTCTAATATCCAACCTAAAGCTCCCTGACACAACCTCAAGCCATTCCCTGGGGTCCTGGCCCCGGTCACACAGAGCAGAGATGGACCTGCCCCTCCTCTGCCCCTCATGAGGATGTTGAAGACACAATGACACAAGACACCGCCATCCCAGCTAATCAAAAAAAAAAACCAAAAAAAAACCCAAAAAACCAGGGATGAGCCTAGCTAAGTCTCGTTATCCTGCTCCACAAATTAAATCAGCTAAGGAGAGGCAAACTTAAGAGCTTTGCCCAAGGTTACAATCATATTCAGAGGCAAAGCCAAGACTAGATCTGGAATCCTGCTTTCTCCTGTAATGTTTAGACTACAGCTCCTGCAGCAAATGCTTTCACACTTTATAGTGTTTACTAACTTCATAATGTCTGCTCACATACTGCTCTGCCTGAAGGAGCTGCACGAGAGGGAATTTTGTCAATGGAAGATAAACATGCCTGTTAGGAACTGGGCAAGAGAGAGCTGGACAATTCCTGTCCTTTCAGGGGAAAGCCAACAGTTTGGGGATTGGCTGTAAGGAAAAGAAAAAAGGAAAACAGGGATTATTCAGGATTTCAGGTTTCACTGGAAGGTCCTGGAAGTGCAAAGCACCATCCATCATCTTTATGGCGCATCACATCACCTGAGGCAGGAAGTAATCACCTAAAAACGCGCTGCCTGACGTGCCCATCGTCGCAATCAATACCCTCCACCAGAGGAGAACATTCAGGGAAAATCTCCTATTCCATCCAAGGCTTGTTTTTATACAGGGAGCTCCATTCTCAGAGTGGCACAAGTGGAGAGCTCACCTGACGTGGATTGGAAAGGGGTTGTTTTAGAAATAAAAGCACACAGTTCAATAAATCTGGAAAATGGAGCCCAGAAGCTCAGATTGGCTCGGGATTAACTCTTGGAATATGAAAGAACTTCAAAAATCAGCCCTCTCTTGTGTCTGCATGTAGAGGTTGCCAGGTTCACATTTCTAGATGTGCATTCAAAACCACACAGAAACAGGAAAATCAGTGCCACATTCCTGCTCTCCAAAGCCAGTGATCCCAGGTGCCCACCTGGAGATGATTCCAGCCAGCCTGGAATGGGCAAGGGAACTGCACAGGCTGGAACAACGACTAATGCTGCAACTTAAACATGTTTTTGTCTCTGTAATGCAGCTCACATGCACACACACACACACACACACACACACACACACACAAAAAAAAAAAAAAAAAAAAAAAAAAAAAAAAAAAAAAAAAAAAAAAAAAAAAAAAAAAAAAAAAAAAAAAAAAAAAAAAAAAAAAAAAAAAAAAAAAAAAAAAAAAAAAAAAAAAAAAAAAAAAAAAAAGGAAGATGTTCCTCAAACAGGGTCTCAGAAACTGATAGTTCTGAAGGACACAAACCATCCCTTCCACAGCCCACTCAGTGCACGTCTTTGGGAGCACCACGTGCACACATCCAGAGTTCCTCAGGTTCAGGAATTGCCACAGAGTGGGATTTGAGGAGAAAAATGAAGGATTTTGGAACATACAGACAGATATTCTCTGCACAGGACTAACAGACGTGCAGTTCAGGCCCTACATGTAATCTGAAACCATGTGTCTCTTCTATCTGAATCCTGTGTTGTATATTATATTAGATGCTATATTTTATACTTACTTACATACATATATAAATATGGGGTGTATATGTGAGTGCTGATTTTTTTAGAGGAAAGGAGGTGCTCTTTGAGAAACGGGGCAGGAGGAGGGGAGATGAGATGGGTTGGGGATGTGCTGCAGGACTACACAGAGCACAGAAACAGGGATTGGGGCTGGGATGGGAGGCTGTGGATCTCCACTGACCTGTTGGTGGTTTCTAAAGGTAAGAGTCACTTCATAGAATAATGGAATTGTAGAATCATGGGACATCCTGAGTACAAAGGGACCCACAGGGACCACCCAGTCCAAGTCCTGGCCCTGCACAGACACCCCAACAATCCCCCCCTGTCCCTCAGGGCGTTGTCCAAACCCTCCTGGAGCTCTGGCAGCCTTGGGGCTGTGCCCACTGCCCTGGGTAGCCTGTTCAGTGCCAACCACCCTCTGGGGGAAGAACCTTTCCCTGAGATCCAACCCAAACTGGAGCTCCTGGCAGGAGTAACTGGGAATGCGGCGTTTCCCAGTGACAATTCTGTGTGGACAAGAGCCCTTCATGGTCAACTGGAGTCAGGGTGTGAAGGCCAAGGGACGAAAACCTGCTTGTTTTCCCACACTGGTCCTTCAGAACTGGAATTAGCAGGATGTCTTCATGGAAAATTCCCACTCTTAAAGCACCAGCAGCTGAAGGTGCTGGCACCTGACCAGCAGGCTGATGTCCAAGCTCATGTGAGATGCAGGGTGGCAAGAAAAGTTTCCCAAGCAGGACCATTCCACACTAAAAATGTGACAGCAGCCATTCCAAGGCTCATCCAACCTGGAAAACACTTTGTCCCTCTTTCCACACCACTACAGCCCACCCCAGCACCCAAAGGTAGGTGGCCTGGATCCAGGCTGCAGAAAACCACATGGAATCATGGAATGGTTTGGGTGGGAAGGGACCTTAAAGATCATCCTGTTCCACCCCCTGCCATGGGCAGGGACACCTTCCTCTATCCCAGGTTGCTCCAAGCCCTCTCCAACCTCGGAACAACCAGCCCAGGAACCTCATGTCAGCCAGCCCTGAACATCCCAGGCTGGTGTTTCCCTCCTGTAACTTCTCCCACACGTGATCAGACTCCCTCACTCTCGTTCTTTCTTCCCCTCTTGCAAAACACTCCCAGCTTAAATTGCAGACTTTGGAGCCAACACGTCTGGCTGGGGCTGCTCTGTCATTCATAGGCTTATTATGCAAATAAAACATAGGCAAGCTGTAAGTTCCAATTGAATCCAAACACCCCGGAGCATCCAATAAATGGAGACGTCTCAAAAACACAACTCCGTGGATGACACACGTTTGTCATCCAGCTGAGAAATCCGAGATAGAGAGATGAATAAGAGTGAATTTGCAAATGTCAAGAAGCTCCAGGAGCCTTTCCCCCATTTCTGTCGCTCCAGGGAAGAGTGGAGACCCAGGAATGAAAAAAAAAAAAAAAATAAAGTCCCCTTGTGGAATGGCAAGATGTGTTTGCATTTCTTTCTTTCCCTGGAAGTTGAGCTGGGGAACAACAGGCTTCATGTTATTTTTTGCAAATGTTTCTTAGATTCCTAAGTCAGAGATGAAGAACTTCGACTGACCTATTTCAAACTACGCTTCAGTTGCTTTGCAAACAGAAACAAACAAACAAACAAATTAGCAAGAAAATATTGCAAATATTAAATATTAAAATACTACAAGTTTTAAACATTTTCCTAATGCTTGAAATGCTTTGCTACTAACCCAAGAGTATCAGTTAGATCACGGGCCGAGACCTGTGCAAGAATAAATAATAATTTAAACAATGCATTTCGCTGATCACAAGCAAAATGGGAAAGAACAACAGCCACAAATTGTCAAATTAACGTTAATGGACAACGCAAGAGATTCCAATTAATATTTTTAATTTAGCAATACCCTATTGTTAATATTGGGAATAATAGCAAGGAAATCCCCAGTTTATAACTGGCAATATTAATGAGGTCACAGGGCCTGCAGACAACAAAAGACTGGTAATATGTCAATATTCCTGCCAGCTTACGGAAAATCCATGCTGAATTTCTGGATTTATCTGCCCCCTCTCCAGCGTTTCTGTTATCATAACAGGAGTTAAATGGCTATTAGAAGCCCAGTGAAACAATTTAAGGTTTGATATGCAGCCTTTCCCTATTGCAACACGTTTGAAAGTTGCTGGGTTGTGTTACTGGTCCGGACCGGTCCGTGAATCCCATCGACCGCCATCAGTCGGATACGATTCCAAAGGCTACTGCAGATAGCCAGGAGGCTCTGGAGTGGGTAGGGATGTGGTGCTGAGCAGTGCTAAGGATGATGTGTGCCATGTGTTGATAGAGGTTTGCAGTTGGTTTGGGATGGAACATTTGTGGCTCATCCGGAGACTGAGCAGCAGCGGAGATGAGCAAGGCTGGACTAACCCCGGAGTGGGGAAAGATTTCAGGCAAATTCAGGGACTTCTTTATTATCAGGACCTATCCACTGCAGTGTTGGGATCTGAATTAGCCACTTCCACAGGTCTGTTCAGCTGCCCCAGCCCCAGGGGTGTGGAACTGGAAGAGCCCCTCAGGATCCCGGGACAATGAAGTTCTTCACCTTCCAGGAGCCTCCCTTATGTTCCCCCAGAGATCAGAGCACCCTCCTAACAAACTGCCCTATATTAGATTGCTCCTGCTGGTCAGAATGATGTTCCAAATTACTGAAAACATTAAGAATTCCAAGTTCCAGCTCCTCAGCTGCTCCAATAAATCAGCAGAGCTCCAAGTGCTTTATTTCCCTCCCCCTCCCCGGATCAGTTTACACCAGATGATGGCCACAGCTTTGTCTCCCGTTCCTTCAGCGCCTGGAAGGCTCAGACACTGGAAAAGTCCAGGGGCAGCAATTATCTGAGGGAATTTTTTGACACATTTGTTGTCAGCGTGTGCTGTCACACTTCCCAAGTTGCCCTTTATTGCTGCTTCCCACAACTACAGGACGAGGGCTAAAATATAAATACAGAGGTGAGATGAAATCAGATGAGGGGATTGTTTCCTGTCTCCAGTGGTTTTGCAGTGGTTTCACCCCTGGGACAAGCCTGCTGACCTCCACTCCCCAGGGCTGGGGTGCACCTCCCTGTCAGCAGCGACCCCACAACAGGTGCTGCTCCAGAGCATTGCTTAGAACAAGTACCCATAATAATCATTCCAAAACAAGATCCTTTTCCCAGGCATATTCCCCCGTGTCAAGAGGCAGGAAGGGAAGTCTCCTGTATTTACTTTTACTGGTAAAGCACGACAGGCTGGTCCTGACATCACTTTGTTTTTTTGCAAAGGCTCAGCTTAGATATAATTACAGTGACAAAGAGAGTTGCCCTCCCTTGGCCAGGGAGCAGTGCCAGGGAATTCAGGGATGCCTGCACTCAGCCAGAAGGTTTTTATGGATTGCAGAGCAGTCTGAGCCTGCACCCAGAGCAGGGGATAACAGCACTACTCTACCCACCCAAAGGGCTGATGAGATCCCTTGATGAGATCCCTGAAGGTGTCAGTGCTGGGAAGTCCTGCTGCTCTGGAAGAGACCCAGGGAATTGTATCCAGCAGGACATCCTGGGAACGGGATGTCTGATCACAGTCACTTATTCCTGAAAAAGTTACTTTTAACAGTCAGTGACTGAGGGATGATCTGTGGCGAAACCCTGCAAGTGGCGCTGCAATGAATATGAATTGGTGCTTCTAATAACAGCAATTCTAAGTAAATGCAACCAATTCCATCACTCCAAAGGAGGGAGAGATGGAAGAACAGGATCAAAACAGGCATCTCCTGGAGCACCACAGAGAAGGCCACTCATATCCCCCTCAAGAGAGGAGAAAACCCTCCCTTTCCTTCCCTTCCAGAGCATTCAGCCCCTTCTCCCAAGGAAGGGACAGGACAAGAGGAATCGGACTCAGGTTGTGCCAGGGGAGGTGTAGGTTGGATATCAGGAAAAATTTCTTCAAGGAAAGGGTGATCAGGCATTGGGACAGGCTGCCCAGGGCAGGGGTGGAGTCCCCATCCCTGGGGGGTTTCAAAGCCATGTAGATGATTAGTTAACAGCAAAGGGGCTCCAGATGATGCTGTGTCCTCTGGCAGCACCATCTCATTTAACGAACTGGGAGCATTTCCCAAAGCACCTGGTGAGTTTTAACTCCCTGAGATTCTTCAGTCATAAAAAAAAACCCCTACCTGGGACTGACAAAATCTGAACTTCATTGTTTCACAAACGGGCTCCTTGAAGGTTCCTGCTATTGTGCAGAGGAGAGCCCTGAGCTTTTTGGCTCTCTCTAATTTATTATATTTTTTCCCCAAGAATGCTGACTGTCATGAATATTAAATCACATTTCCCAAAAGCAGCTATTTATTGAGCCTGTTTGCCCTTTATTACACAGAAAAATAGAAAGCTTGTCTTTTCCTCTGCTGGGTAAAGATGCTTCCTAAGTAATCTGAGACGCTACTTTCATGTTTGTTCAATAAGTATTTCAAGATGCTGCTATTTTGATAATGTGCTGACTGATACATAATTCACAGCGATGCAAAGTTTAATAATATCTCCCCAACTCCAATATCAGATGAGCTCTCCATCCTGACAAGCTAAATCTTGCTGGGGAGCAGAGCTATTTCCCATTTGTTTTGTAAAATGATCCAGAACCCTCTATTACTCAACGTAAACGTGGCGGTTTTACACCGACACATTAGAAAAATAAATCATTTAATAACACACACACACACACACACACACACACACAGAGCCATCCCTCCAGGAGGGAGGCAGATGAAATGATGATCCCTCACGGAGAAGATCCCTGCCCATCACCCTCGCTGAAGGATGAGCTGCTCATGACACCGTCCCTTCCCACCAATTAATTCTCCCGTGGGGAAGGATTTCCACGAGGAAGCCTGACCCTGACCTGACCTCCACCAGGAAAGGACAGGCATCACAAGTGACAGCGTAATTCCCGGGTTTCTCGGAGGCTGGGAGACCAGGAGATGTTTGTCTTTCACCACCAGTTCAGGTTCTTAAACCTGATGGAAATTTCCATAAAATCACAGGTGGTTTGGGTTGGGAGGGACATTAAAGGGACCTTAAAGCTCAGCTCATCCCACCCCCTGCCATGGGCAGGGGCACCTTCCATTATCCCTGCTTGCTCCAAGCCCCATCCAACCTGTCCTTGGACACTTCCAGGGGTGAGGAGTCCACAACCTCTTTTTGTTTGCTAATGAAGGGTAGGAGTGATTTATCTGCCTTTAAGCACAGCCATTAGATAGGCCCTAATTAATTATCTGAGGTGTTCCTCCCCCTCCCCTATCACTTTGGTTTCTGGGATTTTCAGAGCCCTTCCTGAGTTTCTCCCCCAGTGTGGTGGGCAGGTATCAATCCCCCCCAATCAGTCAATTCAAAAGAGAAAAAGCAGAAATCTGGGAAATTTGTCACCTCCACAAAATCTGAAAATTTGACAGGCAAAGCTCGGTTCTTGCCAAGCACAACCAGAACCCAGGAGGATTTCTGAAGGAAACCTCCCTCGTTCCCAACCATTCCCTCCTGGAGACTCGATAGCTGTCAGGCAGGACGAGGGAACTCTGTGGGAGAATAAAACACACCCCAGCATCCGATGCTCTCCCACAAGAGCAGCAGAATTCTCGGGGAAAAAAAAAAGGCAAAAACTCGTGAGGTGCCAATGATTCTCCGTCAGCCCCTCGGCCCCTCCCTGGCAGTCACACACTTCCCAGTGGGAATCACACCACGGATCAGCAACAGTGCTTCATCATTCCCTGCCTGAGCTTCTCCCTGACACGTGTTGGGAGCATCGGATCGGGGCTGGGAAGGATCTGGGAGAGCCGAGATGTTCCCGGTTCGGTGACACCGCGGCTTTCCTGATTTCCCTGTTCCTATCCATAACCCATCTCATCCTGCTTTCAGGGGGCTGAGGTGTCTTGTCACCTACCCTCAGATTAAATGTTTTCATTTGTGTGCAGATGAACAAATCAGAATGGGGTTTACCTGCTGCCACAGCACTTTCCTCCTCATTCCCCTCACCTCCTCTCCAACCCTCCCACTGCCTTTTATCCATCTCATCCTGACAGAGTGGGACAAATCCAGAGCAGGAATCCCTTCCTTGACCCAGCCATGTATTTTACCTCACTAATGCTCTGAACTGGGGCGTTTGCAGGGCTGCAAATCCAAGCTCGGCACGTCCCAGGGAGGTGGCAGCCAGTAACAAACGCTGCAGGATGGAACTCGGGGTTGGATATTAGGAAAAATGTCTTCACTGAAAGGGTGGTCAGGCGTTTTGGAACAGGCTGCCCAGGGAAGTGGTGGAATCACCACCTCTGGAAGTGTTCAAAACAACATGTAAATCTGGCACTCGGGGACACGGGCGAGTGCTGGGCCCGGCAGCGACTGGACTTGATGATCTGAAAGGTTTTTTCCAACCTGAACAATTCTCTGATTCTGATTTACACAAGCAAAAAAAGCTGCTGCACCAAACACTTTTTCTTTTTTTTTTTTTCCCCCTGTTTTAAACTCATGTCATGTAACGGACCCTCAGTAAACTCCCAGTTGTTCCATAATAACCTGAACATTCCAGTGTCTAACACTCCTCACCCCTGAGCCTTCAGAAACCACTCCTATGCTCCCAACCTCTCCCCAGCTGCACTTCAGGAGCGAGCAAGACGTGACAAATTACAGAGCGGTTTAAGAACATTAAAATGCCAAACATATTGAAAAATGCTAAACAAAAAATCTGGGGCTTCTGCCTCTCTGCGTGTATCACTGCCAACAACTACAACCTGATCTGTAACACCCAAAAATCGCAAACAGGAGACAGAAAAACAACAAAACCTGCCTTGAATGAGCGAGACCAGCTCTCACTCTGCTGCTACACCAACGAGCACATTAAAAATGTAAGTGGGACTAAGCATAAGGACGGGGTTATGAGGAAAACAAATGGTGACAGAGACTTCAGTCATTCACAGAACAAATATTGCAGTGCCACAGCTCAATGAAATGGAGCTTTCCAGCCGTTCCACTGATTGTCTGCGCCAAACAAACCATACTTTATCCCCCCCAAACTGGGTGAAATTACCTAATTCTGCTGTTTTAGGCAGGACCTATGTATAGCACGGAAGGAACCAGCGAGCCCTGGGTGCCCTCACCAGACTGTGCTCCGTTGGCAGTGTTGTGTGGGATAAATCTCTCCTCCTCAGAGCTCTCTCTCTCTCTCTGCTTCCTGTGCTCATCTTATGCAATGAACACTAAAATAAGAGACTTTGCTTGCCCTTTCCCAGCTGTCTTTTCCTAAAGAACTACTGGGGAACGGCATCAACCTTATTAAAAGCAAAGGAATGGGAATGGGGAAGGGTTTTTAGCCCTCTGTGAGGATCAGAGGGGGGGGATTGCCCGGTCAGGTGCCGCTCACCTGACTCCACACGCTCCGTCTGCCGGCACAGATGGAGGGATGGGACCAGGGAATGGCAGAGATGGAGCTGCTGCTGAGTGGCAAACAAACAGTAAATGCCGCAGGGAGGGGGTTTGGGGGCATGGGAAGAACCCAAAGCTTTGATTGGAAACCTGAAATGGTTTGTATAAAGGAAAGGACATCAACAGAAAGCAACAGCAGAGTTGATCCAGACGGATCCAGATCTTCGGTCAACATCTGGACACTTCTCAACTTGTGGGAAAGAAATGTTGATGTCCAGGGAAGAAAAGGCTCCTGGGAGACCTGAGAGCTCCTTCCAGTGCCCAAAGGGCCTCCAAGAGAGCTGGAGACACACTCTGGACAAGGGATGGAGGGACAGGATGAGGCAGAAAGGCCTTAAGATGAAGGAGCGTAGGACTGGGTTAGAGATTGGGAAGAAATACTGCCCTGTGAGGGTGCCAGGGCCTCCCCACCCTCCCAGCCAGGAATTCCTTCCCGGTATCCCATCTAAACCTCTTCTCTTCCAGTTTGAAGCCATTCCTCCTGGTCCTGTCCCTTCATGCCATCCCCAGTGCTCTCCCACCACACATCGCCTCGTGGTTATGACTGTCCAAAGGAAGGGACTGCAAACATAAACGATGGACTTTGAGGTGCTTCAGTCACAAATTCTCTTTACATTCTGAGGGTGGAACAACTGGGCAATGCTGGTGATGAGAATAGGGCACATTTGGGTTCCCTGGATTTAGTGCTGCATCCCAGGGCTCAGCTCCTGCCTCTGGGATCAGGGACACTCGAGCCCCTGACCAACCCCCCCCCAGCACAAGTGAACGCCTCAAACGAGCCTGCTCTGCAAAGATCAGCCCTGGATCCAAATCCTTTGGGGCCACAGTGAGTCATGACAAAAATATGCTCCCCAGAGACCTGTGATTGCTTCGAATAAGATGAGGGGGAGCAGAAAACGTTCCATTTAGGAAAAAAAAAAAAAAAATTCACTTTGCGTAGCGAATTTTCTGTCTTGTTTTCCCTTCCCATTTTTATTACTCAGTAAGCACTCAGGGAAAAAAAAGGGGGATCTTTGCTTTTTGAGATACTCTGCACCTGCTGTCTAGCCCATAAAAACGCTGTTTTCAATTCAAAGCAATAAAACACTGCAATTAATCTAAATCACATCATTACGGTTGGAGCCGAGACTCCCAGAATTGGCTCCCTCCACCTCCGTGTGCCCCACTTATCTCAGCTCCAAAAATATTTTCCAAGCTCATTTTGCCATTCTAAAACGATGGAATTTGTTTCATCATTTGTGTGATGACCATTTTCACTCGGTAATTCCACCCTAAAATCGAAACAGAGGTGGCTTTCGCTTGTGTTCGGTAAGTCTGGAATTTCGTGGATAAAGGTTTGGGGGTTTTTTCAATAAATTAATTTATTGGCTGACACTTTCTCCATCCGTCCAGCCATGAGAGGATATTTGCAAATTCTGGTTCTTCCCATTATTAAGATACAAAATTGTGGACAAACTGCACAAGGACAGAGGAGAAATGTGGAAAGAATCCCCAGGAATTCCCATTTTAATTCCCGACGACGCGACACCTGATATGATGTAAATGAACAGGGAACAAACAGCAGAGGGTGGATCATTCCTTTCCTCAGATTCCCAATCCTTGCTTTGAACAAACTTTTCCAGGCTGGCTGGACTCAAACCCGCAGCCAAACTGTAATTCTGACATTAGGAACGGAGGAGCTGGAAATCTGCATTAATGAGTTTGAAATCAAAACAAAGGGAGGGATTATTCACTGGGGAGGTCAATTTGAGTGATGCCCAAGGAAAATAATTCAACTCCTGCTTGTTCTCAGGCCACTCAGGACCAGGGCACAGCTGTGCCCCAAAAGATGGATTTTATTAATGGCTTTGCAAGCTGAACATTAAATTTGCTCTGTGGCAAAGACCCCCCTTGTCTTCCCAAAGAAGCATTATTTTTCAGATTTTAGCCTTTAAATACTGGTAAAAGCTTCTGAATTCTGCCTAAATCTCCCAAAAACCCTCAGGTGGGAGCTCACCCTGTGGTTTTGGATCCCAGGCCTTCGGTAAGGGATTTTGAGAGGCTGTTAAACTTCTCCCATCACTGTGACAATTTTGATCCTCGTTATCTCCAGGCTCTTTTCCTGCCTTGGTACCTCCTTGCACCTCATTTCCCACCACGAGCAGGGCTGATTTCCAGTTTGGATATAAAAAGCTCTCACTGCCAAGGAAATTGCTGCCCATCCACAGCCAGGAGGGGGGATAAATAAAGGGCTGAAGTGACAGAGAGGAGACACCACTCAGTGACACGGAGGAAATGAGCTCCTCTCAGCTCTGCCCATATTTTGCCCCCCAGCCTGTGCTGACACCTCGTCCTGAGAACACCAGGCTGTCCATGAGTGATTATTCCCTCGTTTTGTCTCCACTTCCATCCTTTAATGGCATCAAGACCCTTCCATTTCCTCTATTTTCTAAATTAACCTCTTTCCCCGCTCTCCCTCAGGTCTCTGGACTGAGCCTCTCTCCTGCTCCAAGGAGATCCAGGGAAGTTCCTACCCAGCCCAGACTCAGCTGCCCAGGCTCTGGGAACACCTACTGTGGCATTTGCAAATATTTGGGGAAAGTTTCCCTGGAAACTTCCCTGGAGAAGGAATTTGGTAGGAGGAAATTCACTGTGCTTGGAAGGGGAAGGCTGGAGTCCTGCCTTGGATTTATCTTATTGAACCACCAAGGGGAAACCAAGGCCCTTTGATGTCAAAAATCAGGATTTCAGCCAGTCCACCCGAGCTGGGATCAGAGTAGCTCCTCGAGGCAGTCAGGAAGGGCAGATCCTTTAAACCCCAACTTTCCATCTTGTCATTTCAACCCCAAATTTATTGGTCTCCTGGCTGTGCTAACAAACTGCTTGTGGTCTTATTTGGGGGGGGAGGAAATGTGCTATAAAAGCCAGAGCTTTTAAAAAAAAAAAAAAAAAAAAAAAAAAAAAGCCTTAAGCTGCAATTTTTATGGAGTCAGCCAGCAATTCCTTCCCAATCTCCCATCTGTCCCTGCCCTCTGGCAGTGGGAAGCCATTCCCTGTGTCCTGTCCCTCCATCCCTTGTCCCCAGTCCCTCTCCAGCTCTCCTGGAGCCCCTTTAGGCCCTGCAAGGGGCTCTCAGGTGTTCCTGGATCCTTCTCTTCTCCAGGTGAATCCCCCCCAGCTCTCCCAGCCTGGCTCCAGAGCAGAGGGATCCAGCCCTGGCAGCATCTCCAGGGCCTCCTCTGGACTTTATTTTGGATTATTTCCAAAATAATCAAGTTTCTCTTTACTATGAACTAAGAAAAATATATCCACCTGAAGCCCAAAGTCCAAAGCTTTTCTTTCCCATCACACCTGCACGTTCAGGCCTGACTCAGGGCACTCCCAGATGGATTTTATACACTTGCTTCTGGTTCCTGGGATTTTTTTTTTTCTGGCTCAGCTCTCCCTGGCAGAGGATCAGAGGATGGGAAAGTCAGAGCAGGTGGCTTTAAAGTCCCCCTTTTCTCTGCAGTCTCAGGAGCACTAACACGGAACAGAAGATAAAATACAGCCTCCAGATTCCAGGGAACTGGGGACAGAAGGGATTGAACTGCCGTGCTGGATGTCAGGGGCCATAAAATAACCGAATCACGAGTTCTCTCTCAAGCCTGAGCTCAACTTGGAAGACATAAAAGAAGACAAGAACAAATTGGAATCAAGGACTGTGGCATTAATGTCCCTTTTTTTTCGGTTAAAATGGAGATCAGGAGCAGAAATGGGAAGTGTGAGAAACTGGAATATTTTTGAAAGAATAAAAGAAACCAATTAAAAAAAAAAAAAACAAACACAAAAATAAAACAAAACAAAAAAAAAGAGGAGGAGGGAATTATTCCCCATATTTGACTTATAAAACCCTGAGTGACACTCTGATAAAAGACGGGTTTGTTTGTTTGTTTTTTTTCCCTCTCTGTTAAATCCCAAAGGGCTTTCCAGAAAGCCAAACTCTCCCAAACAGAGCGATGCCAGCTTGAGTTTCTTGGCATCCAGCACCACTCATTGTCCCTTTTCTCCTTGCTGCTCTTTGCCACGTTTCTTGGAAAACAACAGCTGTGTTTATTCCAACAGCACTATCCTGATGACTTGATGATAGGCTAATCTGCTGGAATTTCAAGCAGTGGCTGTCCTGGAGGAATCTCTGTGGAGCACCACACAATTGCCTTTGGATGTCACAAATCCTTGGAAAGACTTCCATACTTCTGGCCGGTCTGGGAGGTCACCCTTGTCCCAGTCAGGTCACTGGATTTCTTGCAGCGTGCACAGTGTTTTTTGGGGTTTTTTTGGGGGGAATAATTTCCTAATGCATCAATGTCAGGAGGTAATTCCACAATATAGAGTTCCCTAAATGGAGGGATGGAGGAGGATGCGGAATTACAAGGGAAACCAGCTCAGCATCCACCCAGAAATCAGGGCTGGGAATTCAGGGACTGGCAGAGCTCTCCACGAAACAACACGACTACAGAGCACACCACATCTTAGTGAGCAATTTCTGTAATAAATCAAATTATCCAGTAGGAAAAAAAGCAGCCAGAAGGAGCTGAATTAATCCCGTGGATTCCAGGAGGAAGCTTTCAGACAACACACACACCCAGACAGAGCCCTGTCGGCTCCAGCCCGGAGGGGCTGCCCAGGAATCACTGCTCACAAAGTGTTGGTTACCCAAGTGTAGAAAAGGTTTTAAAAAAATTAGAGGAAATGAGGATTAAACAACATTTTCTCCCCACCTGAATTTCTAATTAAAAAATAAACTGTTAACAGTGTCCAAGGCCAGGTTGGACGGGGCTTGGAGCAACCTGGGCTGGTGGAAGGTGTCCCCGCCCGTGGCAGGGGGTGGAATGGGGTGAGTTTTACACATTTCAAAACCCAAGCACAGCCTTTGGAAAAGCCAGAGCACACCCAGATCCGCTCCCAGGCTAAAGGCATCTCAGTCTCATTAGCTGTGTTTGGGGTAATTTGGGCAAAGGTTCATTTATTCCTCATTTATTGCAGACTTGGTCCCTGACCTTTCCACCTGGTCCCTATAAAAGATGCACCTCTCCAGCTGACATACTGAAAACTCTTTGGGAATCTCCAAGGTCTCTCTAAAAGCAGGAACAACATGACTTGTGCAGCCCAGTGAAGGAGGGAGGTTTCACAGGTGTGCTCCGTCCTCCCTCACCTTCCCTTCCAGTGTCACTCGAAGCAAAGCTTCCCATTATTGTTTCATTTGGAATATCCATGCTCAGCCACCAAGTGGTCTGGGAACACGAGAAGATTTCCTGCTTTAAAACCAGGCGGTGTTAGAGAAAAACCCAAAGTCCTGTGGCCCTGCAGCACCCACAGCCCGTGGGAACAAGGATTAATCCCACCTGCACCTCAGCTTTGCTCAGCATCAGCTTCTGCTCCCGGGCTGCACCATCCCCTTCATCTGCTCACTAATGTTTCATCACCACAGAATTCCTCATAGATGAGGTCACTGCACTGTTTTCACCAGACCAATGCATGGTACCCTTCACATAAAGAGAATATTCCCTCTCTCTGTGAAGCCACTTCCCAACATTTTTAGCGATGCTCCGTAACGATTCCTTGCTCCCTTCTGGGTCCTGGATAGAAACATCAAGAACCAGCCTAAAAATCTCTCTCCTTGGAATTCACTCCTCACTTATTCTCTGTCTAAGCTCCCTTTGAAGCCTCTTGGCCAGCTCAGCTTATTTAATATGTGCCAGATAACGATTTATATTCCTTAATCAACATTTCAAACAAGACCCACTTCAAATGTTTTATTTAAGTTCAGGTTTATTGCAGCGCCTTTTGCAGCCCAACCTGCGGGCTCAGAAAACCCTAAAAATAGAATAAAAGATGGGGGTTGGCTTGACCTCCTCTAATTCCAAACCACCCTATTGACTGGCCATTTATTGCTCCCATTTGTTTCTGCATTCACACCATTTTACGTCCCTTCCTATTATTTTTCTCTGAACTGAGGAAGCAATTTCATCTCTGCTTTTGTCTGTAAGTACATCTTTAATTATGTGGCCCTGATCTGCATAGAAATAGAGTCACTTCATCAGTTCCTTGCCCATCTTCAGGACATCATTGGGTTGTTCTCACGCTGAGTCCCCACCCAACAAAGCATTTTCAAACAAAGCTGTTGTGCTTCATTTGCTTTCCAGCGTTACACACCAGGCCTTATCTTATCTCTCTCCTAAAAAACAACAGCAAAATTAATCCTAAATATCCCCAAACCCACGAATCTTCCCCCCAAAAATGCCCTGTTTTCCATGCAGCTGCACACAAACACAATCCCTCGGTGCTGATGGTTCTCTACAAGTGCATTATCAGGGCTCATGGACTGAATAAAATCGGTGTTGTTTTCCTTCACACGACTGAGCTGGCCTTTTTGCTGGAAAATTAACTCCAAGGAGCACCTTTGAGCTTTGCAGATCGAAAAATCATGATATCAACTGGAACATTTCTATGCTCATGGTAAAACATGTGTCTAAAGCATTTTTTCAAGAAAGTTATTAATTTGATATTTTACCATTTATTGCCTTAAATTAAATATAACCAGGACTGATTTGGTTAAAGTGGGAAAAAAAAAATAGAAGCTTTTTTTTTTCTTTTTTTTCCTCAGGTATTTTTATCAACTGTCAGCAAATTAAACTGGTCTTAAGGACAGGATAAGTACTTAACTATTATTATATCACTGAACATAGTTCTCAGAACTACAGCAAAGTTGGGATAGGTATTATCATCCATTCATTCCTTTTCTAAAACTTATTTTTCTTGAGCTCTGATTTGGGCATCAGATCTCCCCTGTAAGAGCGCAAGGTATCCCTGTACCCCAAAAGCACAATCCTGGTGTGTTCCCTTTCCTGGACAATCTGTTTTCATGTAAATGGCTTTAAACTGAGCTGCTCTTTGGCTCTGCAGGGTGAATTGTGCTGAGCCTCCTTTTCTCCAGGCTGAGCCCCCCCAGCTCCCTCAGCTGCTCCTCACAGGACCTGACTCTCCAGACCCTCAGAAATCTGAGGATTTCTGAAGTCTCCTCTTTCTTTCTGAAATCACCAAACACAAATTTCCAGGGCAGTGGGGGATTTTAGAGGCCCCACCGACTCCCACCTCCTGCACCAGCCCAACACCGAGCCAAGGTCAGCACCTCCACGTGCACCAGGCTGCTCGCTCTCTCTCCAAAACAGGGAATGCAGATAATTAGATCATTTACCATCCACTCTATAATTAAAATGCAGAATGACCTCAGTGCCAGGGTGCACGCTCACAGCTCATTGTTCACCAGGCATCACCCAAACCACGTCACCCATCTATTTTTTATGTTGCCAGTCTCTTCAGGAGCTCCCTCCAGGCTCTCTGTGGGGTCCAAGGCCTCTGAAATGCTGCTGCTTCTGAACTGAGACCTTTTCCTGCCCTTCTCCAGATCCCTCCCGAAGCAGGAAACACTCCAGCTGGTCCAGCCACATTTTTGCCCAGGGAATTAATTGTTGCTCAACTCCCATGCATTTGCCATCATTAACCAACCCAAAGCTCAGGGCTGGAGGAGCTGCCCCAGCAGTTTCACCTGTGGTGGAGTTTGAAACACCTTCACAAGCTAAAGAGGTTGGTGGAGAGGCCACACCAAGCCACAGTCTCTCTCCTCACTGCCAGGGGTGGGAGCAAGACCTTCATGGAGCCTTAGAGTGGTTTGAGTTGGAAGGGAAATTGAGGATCACTTTGTTCCACCCCCTTTCTGTTGGGATTCGATACCACGGTGAATAAAAATGTTTTAGGAGTTGAGAATCACAGAATCCCGGAACGGTTTGGGTTGGAGGGGAATGGAAAGGTCAGCAAGTTCCACCCCCTGCCATAGGCAGGGACACCTTCCACCAGCCCAGGGTGCTCCGAGTCCAGCCTGGCCTTGGACACTCCCAGGGATCCAGGGGCAGCCACAGCTTCTCTGCCCAACCTGTGCCAGGGCCTGCCCACCCTCCCAGCCAGGAATTCCCTCCCAATCTCCCATCTGTCCCTGCCCTCTGGCAGTGGGAAGCCATTCCCTGCGTCCTGTCCCTCCAGGCCTTGTCCCCAGTCCCTCTCCAGTTTTCCATGCAGAGATCCAGGAGCTCAACAACCCAGGGACTGGAGACTGTGCCAGCCTTTTGGGTCACTTAGCAAAGCTTGGAGGACATCATATGGATGTCAGAAATGTCCCTGGAAAGTGGTCTGTTCTTCTCCCTGCTCCTGGACACGGCCTGGGTGCTTCAGCTGCCATCTCTGCAGCTTTGTAGCCCAAAGGAGAACAACCAGCAATACAATGAATATCTGTGCTCTAATTTGAATCATTAAATCAAAAGTCACTGTGTACACACAGCTGCTTTTCAGAGAGCAACAGCAATTTCCTGCTTTTCAACGGCTCGAGCAAACGTGGGGAGTTTTATTTAAAAGCTTTTTTTTTTTTTTTTTTGCTTGTTTGTTAATTGGTGAATTCTTGTGGCAAATCCCAAAGAACTGAATTAACTTCCAATCCGCTCAGCGGCACAATGTGGCTATGAAAGTTGGGAAACCACAAATACATGGAGCAATCTCCCGGTTCGCTTGCTGTCAGTAATCCTGGGCTGGGCTGCAAGAACCTGGAGGGTTCTTACACTGCTGGTGGAGCAGCTGGAAAAGGACAGTTCTCTGTAAGCCGATGGAATCAAATTGTCAATGCCAGAACAGCTTTTCCCACACTGTTATATTTTTCTAATCCCCAAATATCTGCTTTATTTGCAAAAAAAAAAAAAGACAAAAAAGTAACTTTTTACTGAAAAAAAATAAACATTTCTCAGTGCCCCCTTGTAGTCCTGGCCCAGGATGGATCCCCCAGGGATTAAGCAGAGATCAAAACTGTCGTGACTAGATCACACCTCAAGCCTTCACAGCCACTTGGAATTCATAAAAATCACAAGTTTTCAAACAAGACATGAATATCTATTCGTGGTCAAACAAGACATATTCATAATTCAATTATTATCCTTTCCTTGCCTTGCCTTCTCCCTGGTTCCCTGGTTTAGTTCCAGGTTAATATCCAGAACAGGCAACTTTCTTCTCTAAAGAAATTCATATTTGATCGCCAAAAAAGTACAAAAGGATTTCACGCAAATCCCCCTAATTTGCTGTGGATCCATCGCTGCCATAAAGCTCCTAATTTGTCTGCTATTTGCAGCACTCCTTAGATAACACACACACACATATATATGTATATATATATGTTAAATATGTGGAGTTCCTCACCAGCCTCCTAAAAATAAAGCTGGTCCTGGGGAAAATACACAGATATTTGGAAGACGTGGAGAGAAAGGAATATTTGGTGTCATTCGTATTTATGAAGGTAAAGGACCAAACAAAGGAAGAATCTGAGCCCTTTCCTCTGACACCCCAAATTCTTGCTGTCATTACTTGTGCCCATTGGACTCCTTACTCTGGTTCCTCAGCCAGGAATAAAATGCCCTGAATAAAACAAATAACCTTGTTAATTATGTACAGACAGCTTCATTGACGTGCGTTGGGGCCTTGCGTCTCCAAACTGAAGAAAGGAATTTATTATTATTTTTATCCTTATTTCCATTCCAGGAGTTTGTCACAGGGCGGTGTGGAGGGGATATGCCTTGGGGGAAGCAGTGCCATCCCTTCCTGAGCCAAGGTTGGAGTTTAGCACTCCATGAAATGCATGTTAATGAAACCAACATCAAACACGGGGTCATGCTGGGACTGTGGTGTTGGAACTGGACGATCTCCAAGGTCCCTTTCAAAGCAACCCACTCTGGGATTCTGGGATTCCATGAATATATCGATATAAGCGACAAGAACCTCCTTTAACTGATATTTTCAAACTATTTTTAACTGATTTTTCAATCGTACACAGCAGAGGTAAAACCCTACCCCTGAAAAGCCGCCAAGAGTCCGTGACTTCATCAGGATTTTGCTCCGAGATGTCCCATGACAGAGTCTACAACAACACTCCAGGTGGTTACGGGGACACTTCCAAAACAACCACACGTGCCAGTGCACTTTGTGCACAGCTGCTGCTTGGGGGAAAAGTGCTCCATAGTCCTGCACCTACAGACCTTCCCGTGCTCGAGCCTTGGGCAGCTCGATTAGGAAACAATGCAGGGATTTCTGCCGGTGAATTCATGTGGAACTCACAGCACGAGTTTCCTTCCGGGTGGCGAATTTCTTCCCTCTCAGGGGGGAGGAAGGAAGAGAAGGAGAGGAGCCCTTTGGTACCATCAGGTGTTTCTTACTCACAGCAATCACTTCTCCAGTCTGGGAGAACGTTGCTCTTTCCTCTCTCCGTGGTTTGGGGCAGAGGGAGAGGAGAGGAGGAGGGAAGAGGAAGGCAAAGGGACGACGCGCCCCTCTGAATTTCTGTTCTATTTATTGCCCTCAGACAGCCATAATTTATTAAGTAAACTATCTGGCACCAGCAGACAAACTCCAAGTCTCTGCTTTCCATTACCACTGCGAGGAGAAGGTCTCCAGGATATATTCCAAATGCACATAGGTGAAGGGATCGATGCAGGCAGGAGGAGAGCAGATTAATCACCAGCAGGGTGATGTTCCACCCCAAAGCTGCTCCCTTTAATCTCCACCTCTGCGAGCTCAGTCCAACCCAGTCCCATACAGGTGTTCCCAGGCAGTTTTGTGCTCGCCTCGGATGACCCAGGCCTGGTTTTAATTGCTTAACAAACATAATTTTATTAGGGAGATAAAGATATAGCTCCCACTAATAAGCTGGCTTCAAAACATAAAGAGCCTTTCAAGATTGGATTTTTAGCTGGCTTGCTGCTCTTTCTTTAGTATCTAATTGATTTTCTTGACATCTCTTTAGCCTGGCATCCTGCCTGCCTAAGTACTTTATCTGACCTTCAGGCTCTGTGCCAGTTATTGATCCAAACCCTTCCAGTGGCTGTGTTGTAGCTGCTCTCCCAACTTTGATAAGGGATAATGTACCAGCTCCAGCCAGGCAGGAAGTCAATGGCCACCAAATTTCCATCATCCTGCTCTCCCTGTCTGCTTATGGGAGTATTCTGAGCAGCGCTGAAATCA
>NW_020956973.1:48275-52446 GCF_003031625.1 Empidonax traillii
GATCTAAACTGCTTCCAGCAGATGTTATAACATGCAAAGGGTACAGCAGGAGGGAAGGGAGCACGTGGATCATCTCCTGGATGCGGCTGAATTGACTGGCAGCGCACGGAGCAAGATCAGACCACCACCAGAGCAGCAGCCAAAGCCCTGAGATGGACAAGTGGGATTGAAAACGCTCCAAAGAATTGTTCTGACTTCTCCAGTGGAGTCTTTCAAGTGTTTTCTGGTTGGCTGGCTGGTTTTATCCCCCCACGAAGACGCAGTGAAGAGCAGTGGTTTGGTGAGGAAAACTCAAGCCTTGGGAGGCACTGGTTGACCCCCTAACACCGTTCAAAGCTGCTCTTCACGACCATCGAACCTTTCAGCCTCCCCAGAGCCTTGGGAATGGATGCACAAGGAACACTGCCAGATAAATACATTAAAAATTGTGTTCAGGAGCAGACAAATAGCACAGACAGACAAGAGCCATGCTTGGAAGACACTGCTGCCCTGAGGCTCCTGCTGCTCCACAGCGAAGTCCAGCCCTGACAGAACTGTCAGTGATCAGATGCAAAACATGCACTAAAATATTCTGTATTTATAGCTCCTTATATTTGCTCCAAACTGTTAAAATAGACCCCATTTCAACAGTTATGCTTATCAGCACACACCCCCCCCATGCACAGGTAAGGATTAGCAGGAAAGAGAACACTTAAATCACAAATCCCTCTAAAGAAGAGGGTTTTTTCTCTCCTTTAAAGAGAGAATAAACTCAGCTGAGGGAAAACTTCAACAGGGAAAATCAGGGATTTTTCAAGGGACAAGGAAGATGTTACAAACAGACCATCACATCAAGGGCCTTTCTCAGCCTCCAGGGAAATCCCCTGGGTCACATCTTGCCCTCAGATATCCAGGAGACATCCTACCCTTCACCTTCTCTGCAAACTGTTGTGTCTCCCCCACCAACCCGGAAAGCTGCTCAGAAAGTCCCACCATTTTATCAAGGACTCGTCTGTTCCCCTCCGAAAGGAAGAAATGAAGTTGCAAATCGAGATTTTTGCAGATTGATCCACTCTTCAAACTCCCTTGGCCTCCCATAAGTGCTTCCTATAGAGGCAGGACAGGAAGACGCCTGGCAGACGCCTTGGCACAGCCCCAGCAGCCCATCGGATCTGCTCCGGCAGAGAGCTCGGCCAGGCTTTGACTAAGACTGACTCAAGTCCTGGATCATAAAACAAATGCCTCTGACAGTGAAGTCAGCACTCAGGGGAAGGGAATCAGCACAACTCGGACCCTGGTGCTGGTGCTGGAACAAAAAGGACTGAGATAAAGGGGCTCCTCTCCACCTGCGCTTCCCAATTCGCTTGCGCTGCACAAACTTCCCGATGTTGTTTCCTCACTTTCTGCTCAGATGAACAGGTGGAAAATAAGGAAAGTGAGGAATGATCCTACTGCAGCTCTAAGGGATGCTGGAGCACCCACTGATCTGCCTGGCAGGCAAAAATCCCACAGGAATGCCATGGGAATGATCCTTAAGCAGGAGCTCAGCTGGCTGTGACCCCTCAGCCTCCCCACGGGGCTGTTGAAGCACCCACTGCTCCACCTGGAAGGGGAAAATCCCACAGGAATGCCATGGGAATGGTTCCTGGGCAGGAGCTCAGCTGGCTGTGACCCCTCAGCCTCCCCACGGGGCTGTTGAAGCGCCCACTGCTCCACCTGGAAGGGGAAAATCCCACAGGAATGCCATGGGAATGGTCCCCGGGCAGAAGGTCCTGTCAGCTGTGACTCCCTCAGCTTCCCTGTGGGAGCAGCCGAGGAACTGGGGGGTGGAGAGGGATGAATGACAACTTACAGGACGTTCTGAAAAGTGGGCAAATGGTGAAAGTAACTCAGGAGAAACCTGGATGAGGGAACACGATTAAGTGGGATGTGGGGCCAGGGATGAGAGAGGCACAGAGGATTTGGTCTCCTCATCTGCAGGGGAAGGACTAATTTGCTTTACTTGCAATCAGCCCTTTTTCCCTTCCAAGTGCTGACATTTTATCCCAGATTTATAAGTTGCTGGGTCTATATCTGGGACCAGTCTGTGCATTTGGAGTCAGTGGGGTTTTTTTTTTAATTATTATTATTATAATTGCTAAAGACACGAACCTGGGAACCACTAAACCCTACAGAAACCTGGATAGGGCTGGAAAATTTCTGTATCATCATTCAGTGACCAGGATATTCAGTGCCAACCCTTCAGCTACTTCAGAGATGTGGGTGGACAAGCTCCTGCTTTTTTTTTTTCCTTTCAGGAAAGGAACAACCCTGCTCAGTACAATTCCAAATGACTGATCGTCAGGAAAATGTCACAAGTTTTTTCCAAGCTTTTTGCTGAATTGTTTCATTGAGAGGTTTGAGAACTTACAGACTATTTCACTGGCAAATTCCTATTTCATAATCACGTTCTTAAAAAAGGCTTTTTCCTCTCTCTGATAATTTTTTACCTTTGCTTTAGTGAATTTTTCAGTTTAGGGCTGAACATGCTTTTTAAGAGATATTACTTAAGGGAGCTTGATATAATAGAACAGAAAATTTGGTTAATAACTCTACATCACTCAAATGTGGAGTGAATTTTCAGACTGGGACATCAGTTCTATTCTGTTCTTGGACAATCTGCTCCTATTTCCAATCATTCCTCTTCCCAGAGCGATTCCTGACTTTGGGGGTTTCTTCTTTTTTTTGTTTTGTGATCCCATCCTGTCTCAATTCCATGTTCTCATCAGCCTTATTACACTATTTCCTGACCTCTTATTAATTATGTGAGTATATAAATATAATATGTAATATCTATTATGTAGTATATATACAAATGCTTGCTTTTCTGTATTTATCACTCCTTAATTCCTGATCTCCTTTATTTTTCTTTATGATCTCCTTTTACACAACTTGCTCTGCTGATCTTACCCACAACCTGGAGTTTTCCACGCATTTTATTTTCAGTAAAGGTCACAACTTACACAGAAACTCCCCAGCACATGACTTTTAAAACACAAGTATCTCACAGCCCCATTTCAGCTGAGCTTTGAGATCCAACAACACAAACCCGAGCAAAATTCCTGATTTATTTTAACGGGAGCAGGAGTTTACTGCACAGAAAATTAAGCAGCTTAATATCACCAGGAGAATACACTTAATAAGTTGATCACATCCTCACTTCTTAAGGATCTGGCTCACACTGGGCTGAAACCACGTGGGTGGAATAAGTCCCTCTCCCCAAGTGTGATGTGGAATCACAACAGAATTTTTCCACACTATCCAGTGTTGACTTTTGAGGCGCCTTGGCCTTGTATCAGCTGGAAGGAAGGTCCAGCTCGGATGCAAAAAGCAGATATTTATTGCAAAGCCTGTTCACCCCCTGCTCCTGCTGCAGCATCCTCAGAACCCATGCCTGTATCTCTTTCATGATGACTAAATTTCTCCCCAAAGAGACTTTGATCCAGGAAAGCGCTGCTTTAATCATCATTGACTTAATGATTCTTTTGCAATGTCAATTAAACGGGATGAAAAATTAAACCATTTACAGAACACGAGGACCTTTTAAATTACACATTTCAAAAATATTATTTAAGATCCCGGTTATATAACCCTTTTAGAACTGTCAAAGAATAATGCTGCTCTAACATTTGACTCATTACTCATGCCAGTGCTTGTTGGAACTCGGAGAGTTGGCAGATATTTAAAATACCAAGCTCACTGGAAATGGAGAAATTAGAGAAATCAGGAAGGGGGGGCACACACCCCATTCAGGTGCTAAAGCCTGTTAAACATGAAGTTTTACACTGCTGATGTCCCAGTTATGTAACAATTCCAGATTTCTATAAATTAAACCACGAACCCACCGTGGGTTTCCACTTTTGTTGGTCGGGAACGGGTCGAGCTGTTTTCCCTGGGAACGTTTCTCCTCCTTTCAGCCCCTTTTACCCCTTTCCCCACTCCCACACACAAGACCACCCCTGAATGGGTGTTTTACCCCCCACTCCTCCATTTCATTCCCTCAGAAAGTTGCCTCCAAACTGGTACCTCCCTCAGAATACCGAGTTTTCCACCGGGATGTGCCGTCAGTGTTTATATCAGCACTGACACCAACTGCCTCCTTGAGGACCCTCTGATGGGAAACGGGATGAGAGGTTTAATCTGGGCCCTGTGG
>NW_020956973.1:52763-59402 GCF_003031625.1 Empidonax traillii
ACCCCCCACTCCTCCATTTCATTCCCTCAGAAAGTTGCCTCCAAACTGGTACCTCCCTCAGAATACCGAGTTTTCCACCGGGATGTGCCGTCAGTGTTTATATCAGCACTGACACCAACTGCCTCCTTGAGGACCCTCTGATGGGAAACGGGATGAGAGGTTTAATCTGGGCCCTGTGGGATTTCCCCTAAGGGGGGGAACACATCCAAACAAACCCAAACAGGCACAAGAAAGGCTCCTTTGGCTTCTCCTCCCCACGCTGCAGGTCACGGTGCTGGTCATGTGAAGATCAGGGGTGAGGGTTATCGTGAGGAACTCAATAAACCCCGACAGTTCCACTGGGGATAAAAAGGCACCATTCATGGGGCCTCTCTCTTCCCAACAGCCCTCATGCAAGCCCAGCATAAATCAGGAGCAGGCAGGAGCAGAGTGGCAGGCACCCAAATTGCCAGGATGGTGTCCGGCCTCACCGTCTCCTGTGAATTTTATCAGCGTGTAAAACCTCGTGGTGGTTGTGGAACCCTCACTGCCAAACCCCACTGCTCTGTCAGTCCTGCTAAACCAGGAATATAAACGAGTCTGTCCCTCCCTCACTCCGCCTTTGATATCCATGGGTTCGTTTAAAATCATAAAAAATAAAATGGAAAAGCAAAGAGGCTCAAGAAACATTAAAGAACCAAAACCAACTGGTCCTAAAACACTTTCAAGGGAAAGAACTTCCCTCTTAATGGACGTGATCCTTCAAAGACCCTCACTGACAGGATCCTTGTAGCCAGAATGTCACCAGGGGCTCGCTGGTTGTCACGACTTTTAGGAAGTGCCAGGATTTGACAGGACTGGCACAGAACCATGGAATCCCCTGAGCTGGAAGGGACCCACAGGGATCATCCAGTCCAACTCCAGGCCCTGCACAGACACCCCAACAATCCCACCGTGTCTCTCAGAAACACTCCTGGAGCTCTGGCAGCCTCGAGGCCAAGACCATTTCCCTGTTCCAGTGCTCAGCCACCCTCTGGGGGAAGAATCTTTTCCAGATATCCAGCCTAACCCTCCCCTGGCACAGCTCTTATATCCCAAAGATACTCAGGCCAATTAGGTCACAAACCTTTGCCCAAACCACAAACTCCAAAGTCAACCTACACCAATCACCACTGGCAGGAGCAAACAGACTCTTGGCATTCCTCCCCGTGGATTCCCACACTGAGGAACACGGGTAACCTTGTTCACACCTGCCCCACAGCTTTCACTGTTCTTCATGGATAAAGAGTTCACATCATCCCATCTCCTCCCTGTCTGAAATAAAACCAGAGTCAACCCCACACTCCAAACCCCAGCACTCCCCCCTCCCAGTGAATAATTCCCTAATGGCCATTTGGCCCAGTCCTTACACAGCTGATCATCTGGCCACTGATATCACTGATAAGGGCAGGAATATTCTGGAAACACCCTTTTTAAAGGTCTGTCCCCAGCACCCAAGACCTTTAAATGACATTTTGAAGGTATGGGGCTTTTATTTCCGTGGGTAGTGAGTTATTCCATAGCTGTGCTCCACGTTGCCCTGACAACCTGCAGCTCAGGTGTGTAAATGGGGAGTACCTGTCCTGCCCAGACCTCAGCACTCATCAACATTTTATGTCTGAAAGGTTATTTTCCAAATGACCTTGGTTTCATTTTTGAGAGAGAATCCAATGGAACCTCCTCTCACTTGTGTTTATGCTTTATCCTGGCAAGGGCAGCTGGAGGAACAAAGCAGGAGCTGGGAACTTTGGAGCTCTACACCAATTTTAATGTCATTTTGTGATCCTTCACCTCAATTTCCACACTTTCCACATCAGCACCGCTGAGTAAGTAAACTCCAACATCACTGAAATGTTGCAAAGCACAGAAGGATACAGAGAAAATTCCTCTGTTCTAGTTATAACCTAACACTCCTGGGTGAACACTCTGGATATTTTGGGGCTCCTGGGACCAGAGGACCCCCCAGGTGGGATTCATTTTCACAGGGAATTCCACTAAGGGAAACAAATCCTTCCCTTCCTTACTCAGACACAAGGAGGAACAACAAATCATTTTTGTCCAGTCTGATATCAGTTTGATAATCCAACATTCAAAAGCAACAACTACAGCATGCACTGACCACGACAGAGGAGGAAAGAAGAGGATGAGCTGTATTAAGATTATTTCTCATTAGCCATTCACACCTTTTTTTCCCTGCACAATTTACAAAGGAAGGTACTGGACCTTTACAAAACACTAAAACAGATAAAATGGAACCTGCTCAACGTCACACCTGGCTGGAAAGCGCTGGGAAGATGGACAAAGGCAGCTCGGCACGGGCAAGGTAGAACCAAGAATTTCCCACACAGGCACACAAAGCTTTTTATTTCTGTAAGCAGAATCTGAAAGGTTAAATGAGGGGAAGCCTCCAAACAAGCCCTGGAAATAATTTCAGGGCTATCACAGCCATATTTAAGCAGGAGGATGGTAAAAAGTAATTTCTCAGCAAGGAGTGACAGTGATTTCTGATGTTATCATGATTATTGAGCCATTTACCACCAGATAACCCAGCACATGACTTGGTGTTGCAGCTCAGCTCTGTGTGCCACCCTGCTGTGGAACAAGGAGTTATATATTCTAAACAAATAGTGCTGCTGTTTAGTAACTCATCTCTTTTTTTTAAATGTTCTCAAACCCTTTACCTGCTGAGTTCCCATCTGAGTGGAAACAACCAAAGACCATTTTCTTGGAAAATTATTTTGGAGCTCTGGGACAACACTCTCAACTACAATTATCACTTTTTAGGGAGAGAAAAAACAGAAAGAAAGAAATATCACAGCACTTATTTACTAGCCTGATGTGCGCCTGCATTTCCAGGGTGCACTCCAGGCTTTTGGGGGAGGCACAGAAGGAAAAGAAGTTCATGAGAAATAATTTCTCTTTCAGCCACAGTTTGACAGGTGGGAAGAGGCAGGAGCTGCCATCCAGCAAAGAACCAAAGGGATCCAGCCCCTCTGCTCAGCCCTGTGAGGCACAGCTGAGGTGCTGTGTCCTGTTCTGGGCTCCTCAGGACAGCAGGGACATGGAGCTCCTGGAAGATGATGATGCAGAAGGGATGGAGCATCTCTGGGAGCAGGAAAGGCTGAGGGAGCTGGGGCTGTTCAGACACTGAGAGGGAACCTCCCCAGTATCTGTCAGGATCTGCAGGGATGGACCAGGCTCTTCTTGAGGGGGCCATCATCTGAGTGAGGACACCAGAGCAGCCCCAGCAGGAGCAGGAGGAGACACGGGAAGGTCCAGGCTGGGAGCAGAGCAGGTCCAGCAGCACCTGGGAGCTGCCAGGATGGACTCTGCTCTGCTAAAGCTCCTCCACGGGCAGGTTATGCCGTGTAACACTAACCCAGATAACGGGATAAGGAGACAGAGCTGTTCTCCAGGTCACTCCTGATTAAAAGGGTCCTTGGTACCAAACTGTTGCTCTGTTCCATAAATGATGAGCAGCACCCAGGGATGACTGAACTCAGCCCATCATTTTCCCTGCATATGAAACACTAGAGGTTTTCCCCCCCCCAAATGTTTTAATTAACCTCATTACCTATGAATTAACAGAATATTGCTGAAGGAAATCACGTCTTGGTTTGGTCAAATAATGTTTCACTTACACTGAAACCTTTCCATTCTCCAGGAGGAGCGTTAAATGTTTCCAAGCCAAACATTCAGCGGGTGAAAATCCACACACCATCCAGCCCAGTCAAATCCAGACACTCCTCCTGAGCAGAGTTAATGGCATTAGTGCCCCTCGCTCGGTGCAAAGCCCGGGTCTTATCTCTGACGTGGGCAGATAAACAGATTTGCAAGGCCAGAGCTCACGTGGCACCTTGGCTTTCAAGGTCACAGGTTACAGTTCCAAGCCACCCTTACACACGTTCTGAAATAAAATGTAAGAGGATGTTTTGGTCTGTGCGGTCACAGAGCCCACGGACATGCTCGAAATACCAGTTATATACCTATATATTTGATTGCATTCATGTAAATCCTGCCTGCTTTACCACGCCTCTGTCTGCTGGGGAGCACATAAACCACCCCAACAGATATTCCAGTATTTTCTTTTGCCTGCAGTGATCACCGCTCCCTTTTCTCCAAGAATTCAAATGAAAACCCGAAGAGGAACAAGATTTATTTCTTTCAGGTAACAAGACCCTATATATGAAATATATCCCATATATCAAATGTGACACCTGGACACAACCACTGTCAGACTCTTGTTCTGCTTCAGAATCCCTTGGCCTTCAATCCATGAGCTGCTCACAAGACACAAAACCTGAGATTAACAAATAACTGCGAGATAATTGAGTCCTGCAGGACTTTTCCACCGCTTGTATGATAACGAGCACCTGCCTGCAGAGCTGGAGTTCTCTTGGACACTTCCAGCACCTCAAACTAACAGAAGGGACAAGAAACTCCTTTTTTGGCCCATCTTTTTAGGCCAAGGAGCCACAACTCAGTTCTCCAAACCAGCTCAAAAACTCCACCACGACGAATTTCCTCGTTAAAAGCGAACAAACAACCTGGGATGCACCAGCTGAAGAAGCCCCTTTTACAAGCTCTTAAAACCTGTGCTGTGGGCTAGATCGTAGATTAATGTTGGTGATGCACACTGGAAACCTGTAAAGCATTTCTGTAATTGCTAAGCATTATTATTTTTATTACTGCACCAGATGGAACCAATCCATCTTCACAGATAATATCTCATAAATGATTCATGACTGTTCCTTTAACCTAAAGTCTTTTCTATTTCGCAGATCCATGAGAAGTAACTATTAGGAGGCTCCATGCATAAAATAGTACATGAACCACCTAATGCCTTCCAAATGTGGGAGCCCTGCTAATATTCACCCTCGGAATGGTCACATTGCTCCTGCTCCTCTCAGAATCTGCTGCTTCTGGAAGCTCCTCCTCTGATTTCCAGCTAAAATATCACTGCAAACCAGGGGTAAACTTTGTAGTTTATATTCCTGCCATTGATGGCAAATACAGACCGGGAAAATGCTTTATAAGAGATAGAAATATCCCCAAAAAAAAAACCCCACCAATTAGCTTTATAATCCACAATTCTTGGCTCCTAAGTGCAGTTAAACCATTTTCTATCAGCTAAATGAGAACTGATGGCTGGGAGAGAAGAGAAGGACACAAATTGGTGCTGCCACTGGTAAAATAAGTTTAAATGGGAGCCCATCAGTCAAACCCCCAGGCCTGGGCTGCCTCTGGCCACGCAGACACTCCTGGGCCAGGCTCAGGTACCTCCTGCCCACTTCATACACAGACAGGCACTGATGACACTCTGAGTGGAGAAAAGCTTGTCTAAAAATGTATCAGAGGTTGGCACGAGCAAAGGAATCGTAATGGCATCAGTGACTGATGACCCAACATTTAAAATGGGAAAAAAACGCTGATTTACACAACAAAAAACCCCACCATTTCTTGGGCTAGAAGAAAACACAGAGAGAGAGGCTAAACCCACCACAATTAGCTGAATATTTTGATGAATATTTTGATGACCTTGAGAGCTAAAGGTTCTCCTGTTTGTGTTTGGCACAGTGGGATAAATTAAGGCTTCTTTGTTTGTTTGTTTGTTTTTTGGCTGAGTGGTTTCAGACTCAACTTTAACATGACTCGGTTATGAGCTGAGGATTTGGGGTGTTTGAGTGAGGATGTCACACACAGATTGGTTTTCTGTTGCCACCCCTCAGACAACAGAATTCAGGCGTGTTTGAATGCCCTGGAAATCTCAAACCTCGGCAGCAGCAAATACCAGGGGGGCAGAAACTAAAGCTGCTGTGAATGTTTCTGTCATTTCATTTCAAACACTACCAAATTACAAAAGTAAAAATTAAGGGAATTAAGCTAAAATCCAACCAAGTCAAGACAACGTTCTGTGCTATGAAAAGCACAAGGCACAGAGAACGAGACATGAGTAGGTCTGTATTTACCGCTGGAACTCCAAATTCTGGGGCCTGCTGCAACCAGAAGAGGATTTGAGCATCTTGGGAAAGCAGCAGCCCCCTGAAGGATCCGGATCTTGGAGGACTTTTCCAACCTCAGTGATTCTGGGATCCCACAGCCCAGCTCTCCCCTCCTGCTTGGCTCAATCCATCACTAAACCTGCAGCACAGGGGAGTTTTTAAAGGTTCCTGGTGCTTTATCTGCTAACTCTTCCCCCCTTCACTAAGGTGAAGCAGAGGAAGGTCTGGGGATCTGATTTGTCAGTGATATTAAACCCCTGCTCGACCTGTTCCATTCCTCACCAACACACGTTTAATTTAGCTGGAAAGAGGTGTTTGGGGCTGAACTAGCAGAGCTTTGCCCACCAGGGCACTGGCCCTCTTCTAAACATTTCCCAAGAAGTCACAATTTCCCTTGGAAACCACATGAAAGCACCTCTTGAACAAGTGGAGCTGTCTTTGACTTGAAAGGCGTCACGTGGCCTCAGCCATTCCACTCCCAACCAGCTTCAAGCCCGTCCCGACTCACAAAACAGTAAACTGCCTCCAAAGCTTGCCCTTAAAAATCTAAATTCATCTAAACTTCTTCATGAGAATTCAGGTAAAAACACAGTTTTTCAGCACCCAAAAAAAAAAAAAA
>NW_020956973.1:59880-62091 GCF_003031625.1 Empidonax traillii
AAAAAAAAAAAAAAAAAAAAAAAAAAAAAAAAAAAAAAAAAAAAAAAGGAAAGTCAAATGCAGAATAAAATGTTTTCTGAGCAGCTTCGAATTCCACGTGGAAATGAGAATGTGGAGCCTGGTGCTCCTCTGGTGGAGGGTGACACAGTGAGGGGCAGGCAGAGGGTGATGGTGCCCTCCTGAAAATCCTTCTCAGAGGGGAACCCTACAAAGTGCAGGGTTGAGGCATTGCCATGAAAAGACAAAACCCCAAATCCCTCACCCTTGACTGAGCTATTCAATGCTCCACCAGCAGGACTGGCATTTATAAACTGACCTTTCTAAAATAATAATTCTTGTCCACTCCTCTTGTCACATGAAACAAAAATATTCCTTACAAAACCAGGCCCAGATTTGTTCCTTTTGCTGCTGCCTCGGCCAAATAGGACGAGCTGCGTTTCACTGCATCCCCTCGAGCGGCACCAAATCAGAGAACCAAATCAGCCCTAATTCAAGCAAGTCCCTCCAATGCAGGTGATTTTTTTTAACAATCTCTCACAACTGAGACCACCTGATTTTAACGAGGTGGGTTTGGCGAGTTCTTACAGTGAGTGGTGCCCAGGAGAACAACGTGCAAGCAGAGCTCCCTCCCTTCCTTCCCAGGAGTGTTTTTCCCTCGGGTTCAGCTGCTCCTGCTAAGACTGGGGTGACTCTGATAGAGCTTTGGCCTCTCAGCGTGCAGGTTTTAACTCTGTTGCTTAGTTCATTCGCTCGCTTTAACGCCAGGGTTTTAAATACGACTCCCAGCTGCTCGGCACAGCGAGGTTTCATTTACACGTTTCCAACGGCCACGAGAGAGGAAAGAGAAACGCCAGCCTTAAAACACACATTGTTTCATCCCCAAGGGAGAGAACAGCAAGAACTCAGCCGAAGGGACCAGGTAGGATGACAGCTCTGCAGAGAAATACATCTTCATTTCAGGATCCCCACGGCTATTTTTGAATTTAATTGCATGGAAGGACCACCAGGATTTCTGCCTCAAACGCACACCCATCACCAGAGAAACAAGTGTGACGTGCAGGAAACCGATTCTAACGTGTTGAAATGGTTTAAAAGGAACCAAAGGGGAAAAAAAAAAAATTAAAAAAATGGCAGGAAGTGTGACTTTGAAGCCTGCACCAAACTGGGGTTTGGGGCTCTGGGGAAAGGAGAAGTTTGCAAATTAACTTACTAGGCAGGGAGGGGCTTGTACAGGAATGGTGTGTCCTAATCCAGGTGGAAAATGGGACAGGTGGGAACAAGAGGAAAGCAGGTGTCATCCCTTCTTTTTGGGATCCCTGGGGAGCAGAACCGAGCTCTGAAAGCACCTCTGAGGGTATCCAGCACTGTCTTACCTTCCTGGAGGTGGGCACATGGTCTGGGGGGTCACCAGGCTCGAAGGAACTCTGCCAAGAGAGAGAGAGAAAGAAGATAAACACACTGTGCAGGTAAAACTGGGGCACGTTTTGACACAAGAAAATACTCTGTGGGTAAAAAAAAGACGTGAGATTTGAAATCAGTTCTGCAGCTTTTAGTGCGGAAAACGCTCCCCCCGCTCGGTCACGTCGCAGGACACCGAATATTTTGTGCTTAGGTGGAAGGGAAAGGTTGGGAAAATGGGAAAGAGTCAGATGTAGGCAGGTAATAGCAGGGTGGGTCTGGAGATCAACTGATCCCGCGTTAAATTAGAATTGCTGAAGCAGGGGGAAGTAAACACAAGTTACTAAATTGTGCTACTCTGACACTTCCCATTCGGAGAGAACACATGAATCACGGAGAGGGCTGGATATTTGTCACAGCTGTGATTTCAGCATCAAAGAGAGATTAATTTTAGCTCAGATTTGAGGGGAGTTTCCAGAAAAGTTGTCGGTTCAGCCAACCGGATACTGGACTGCAAGGGGAGCCTTCCTGGGGGTTGAACCCACCCGGGAACAAACGATCCAAACACCATGAGATGAAGGACATGGTCAAGGGCCTCGGTGGCTTTTTTGGATGAAGGTGAAGCTCTCAGCACGCTGAGACACCACAAGCTGCATTTGGATGGGGTTTGGTGCTTTTAAACCGCTGTGTGCGCTGAATATTTTTGATTTCGAAGACGAGGGACCGTCAGCAATACCAAAATATCCGGATGCTGAAGCGCAGCTTTTCGGGTTTTCACGATGATTAAAAAAAAAAAAAAAAAAAAAAAAAAAT
>NW_020956974.1:0-2268 GCF_003031625.1 Empidonax traillii
GGGGGGATATATGGAGAGCTCAGCCTGGGAATATTTGCTCTAATAAACCATTCTGTTTGTTTCAGCTTAGCTCGTGTTTGCTTCCCTCGGATGTTTGAGGGAGGTTTAAGGGAAAACCTGGCAGCTCTGCAGCAGCTACATTAAAATATTGCTGCAAGGGGAGCTGGGAAGCCTGGAAACCCCCCCCAGATGCTGGTGCTGGTGCAGACAGGTGAGCAGAAACAGTCCCCTCCCTGCCAGCCCTGGCTGAGGACATTTCCAGCCCCCAGCAGTGCTGCAGCAGGACGGGAATTTGTGGGAAATGTTGCTGAACTCATGGCCATGGGAGAAAGGGAGGCCAGGAGCATCTCACCCAGCTCCTCATCAACCCACTGCTCAAATTAGGCTTGTTTATTCTTCTTCTTCATTCTTATTTGTTGATACAAATAATAAATAGTCGTTTTATTTAGTATTGATATTAACAATATGTTTATTGATACTGTTTATGGACAGGATTATAATACATACACTTATTAATAAATAACAGTAAGTATAATAAATAATAGAAATAATATAAATAATAAAAGGGTGGGAAGGCCCTGGCACAGGTTGCCCAGAGAAGCTGTGGCTGCCCCTGGATCCCTGGAAGTGTCCAAGGCCAGGCTGGAGCAACCTGGGACAGTGGAAGGTGTCCCTGCCCAGGGCAGGGGGTGGGACTGGATGAGCTTTGAGGTCCTTCCCAACCCAAACCAGTCTGGGATTTTATGATTACTTCTGTTACTTGGGGCCAATGGTACCCAAATTTTGCAGCTGGAGTTGGCTACTGCCAGCTGACAAAGTTTTTTTGTGTTCCCTTGGTGCTGGAGCATTCCCAAAAAACGGTGACCGAGGAGTCAGGCACACCCAGAGCTCCTGATCCCACCTTTCAAGTCTGGATTTTGCTGCTGGAAAGAGAGGAGGACACGAAGCTGGGTCTAAACACGGGGTTTTTTCAGCCTCTGCCGCTGAATCCTGCCTAACCTTGGTCACATCACTTCACTTGAGCTCCTCTGTCCAGCTCCAGCAGCTCCACAGCAGGCTGGAGTTCATTTTATGAGCTCTCCAGACCCCTCCAGCCGTGTCCTCCAAGCTCTGGCTGCCAGAGGGAAGTTAACAGCCCGTGTTAAGCCCCCTGACCCCCCAGCTGAGCGCTCTCCTGCAGGCACAGGGATGCACCCAGGCTCCTGCCAGCACCACCGTGCCAGGACACGGCTCCAGGACTGGGAGAGGCTCAGGAGCCTGCAGATCCACCCCCACAGAGGTGAAGGACCAGGGAACACAGGGCAATTGTTGTGCTGGTTAATGTTTAAACAGCCCCTGGGAAGCTCCTCCCGTACCGCTTGCACTCTCCAACAAGGGGGCCCTTTCAACTCTGAGGCAACTTCCCCACCCTCTGGCTTTTGCTGCCTCCCGGAGAGGTGGGGAGACCCTGCTGCTGTCCCAGCCCAGCCCTGGGATCTGCTGCATCTCTTTTGGGACTTCCAGGGCGTCTCAGGCTAGAAAGGAGGAGGAGAGGATGGTTTAAAATCATCCCCTGCCAGTTTTTTCCTGCAGATTCTGGCCCCGAAGTGTCTTCCCACCCAGCCCAGCCTCTCTGGAGGTGCTCGCCCATCTTTTCATCACAGGGGTGATGATACAAATAGTCCAAGGAGCTGATAATTCGTCCCTCATCAGCTGCAGAACCTCAGGCAGGACAAATAACCCAGCTCCCCCTTCCCCTGGGAAACTCAGTGAGAGCAAAGGAGGTGCTGGGGGGATAAAACTCTTCATTCCCCCTCAGCATCAACATTTCTTTCCATCTCCCTGGAACCCCTGCTGGGGTGCAGTGGGTGAAATCCGAAGCACCCTGAGGAAGTGCTGGTGTGACAGTGCCTTTGGAGGGAGCAGCAGAGCGTGAGGTGGGCCATAAACCCATCAGGAGGTCACTGAAGGGGCTGGTTTGGGGGAAAAAAAACGAGCCCTGCTGGAGTTTTATGGCCGTGGCCTGAGGGTTTATAACCCCCGAGGGCTGGCTTGGCTCTGGATGAGGGAAAGGCTGGGAGAAGAGGATTTAGGGTCCACGAGGAACATCCTCACACCCACAGCAGCCTCTGGATGCAGACAGGCACGGGCTGATGCTCCCAGCCCTGGTGATGGGTTGTTAACTCCAAGGCTCGATGTTTATCGTGTGGTTGCCCCTGGGAGACTTGGGTGCCCAACACTCCTTTATTTTTAGCTGGATAATGGGAAGAGTGACGCAGGAGGATGGGA
>NW_020956974.1:2567-50692 GCF_003031625.1 Empidonax traillii
ATGAGGGAAAGGCTGGGAGAAGAGGATTTAGGGTCCATGAGGAACATCCTCACACCCACAGCAGCCTCTGGATGCAGACAGGCACGGGCTGATGCTCCCAGCCCTGGTGATGGGTTGTTAACTCCAAGGCTCGATGTTTATCGTGTGGTTGCCCCTGGGAGACTTGGGTGCCCAACACTCCTTTATTTTTAGCTGGATAATGGGAAGAGTGACGCAGGAGGATGGGAGGGAGGAGGGGAGGGCTGTGTCTGCTGAGACCACGGCAGCGTTCGAGTTCTTGTCTGTCATTAATTGCAAACAAGTTCTGGGTATGTGTGTGTGTGTGTGTGGGTTTAATAGATATAAATATATATATATATCAAATATATGTTTATATTTGTATGCTTATATCCAATCCATGTTCTAGTTGAAAATATATAGTTTAAAAAAATATATATATGTTTAAATATACATATATATATATTTAAATATATATAAAAATATATATATTTTTTTAAATATATAATTGCACAAATATTGTGAATATTTAATCAGTTCTCTCTGCCCCTCTTGAAGAGCATATTTAACATGTGGATGTGGCACTTGGGGACACGGGTTAGTGGTGGCCTTGGCAGTGCTGGGGCAACAGTTGGGCTCGATGATCTCAGAGGGCTCTTCCAATTCCAGGATTTCTCCTGGTGATTTGCATTCCCAGCCCACAGCTCCGTGTCCTGTGCTGGGTTATCCCTCAGCTCCAGCAGCTTCCCACCCCATGGACGGCTTTCTGGAGGCAATCAGAGGTCTCTCAGCTGCCATCCTGTGACTTACCCTTGTTCCCACTGCACTGGGCTGGGGGAAGAAACTCAGGGCACGCTCTGGGCTCTCAGTCTGGCAGGGATGCTCTTTCGGGGCAGGGTGAGGTGTCTTTTGGGGGGCGTTTGCCTGGGAGAGACCCGAATTTGCAGGCAGAACGCTGCTGGGAAGGCTGCAGTGGAGCTGCCCACCGAGGGCAGGCTCAGCCTTGCCAGCTCCTGCCTTGGTGATCCACAAACCAGGGGGCGGGAGAGGCCCCCGTGCCAAACGCTGGCATCTGCGATGGAGCTGCCTGGAAACCCTCCAGGGCTGCTCTTCCCTTGCCATCCAAAAAAAAACCAAAAAAAACCCAAAACCCCGAGAATTCATCAAAACTGAGCGGTTTCATGGAAGTGCTGCTGGCAAAGTGCCACTGTGGGGGTGAGAAGGAAACGAGCCGTGGCGACCCCGAGCGCTTGGATAACGCTGAGCCGACATTCCCGGAGCGGGCCGAGCTTGCTGCGGGGTGGCTCTTTACTGGAAGGGCTCTAAGGAATGTTGTGTTCATTTTAAATGGGCAGAAGGAAATCCACCTTGAACTGGCACGGGGGAATGTGGGTCTTCTCCGCGCCGTGGCTCTTTCCTCGCTGGGTATCCAGGGAGCTTTCGGTATTGGTAGCCCAGAAATCCCAGGAAACTCTCAGGGGGAGAAATCCTATCCCCTTCTCCCCCCCCCGCTCCCACCCTCCTGCCCCACTGCAGCTTCTTTTGTCAGCAAATCTGCAGAAAACTGCCGCGTTTCTACTGATCTGAACTCCCTCAGTCAAGGCAAGACTCGGCTTGCAAAGAATGTGGATAATTTCTGTGGAGATAATAAGGAGAGGGAGAGCAGGAGGGAAAAAGCAGTTTGTCTTTCAGTCCCCTCAGTGCTTCTCCTGAGGCTCTGCCCTACCCAGAAGAGTTATTCCTGCTTATCCCAAGCGGGTTAATTTACGTGGGGACCTTCCCCTGGCTCAGCAAGCTGAGCCCTCCTCTAATCAATCCACTGTGGATAAAATTGCTAAATAGCACTTGGGAAAAAAAAAAAAAAACACAACCAAAACCTACACTGCTCCCCAAATTCAGCCTGATCCCGAATTCCTTTGCATCCTTGCAGATCCTGGACTGGCTTTTCTCCCCAGGCTGGTCCTTGGGAACACGGCAGAAATCCAGCTTCCAGCCCTGCAAATGCAGTGAGTCACCCTCCAGAGCCCTCCTCGTGCTGGCACAGACCAGAAGCCCTGACACATTTATTTTCCCTTTTTTTATTATTTTTTTTTTAATAGAAAAGCCCTAGCAAGGGCAAATATATAACTTGTGAAACGGTATCATGGCAGGAGAACAGCTTCAATAAACAGATTTACTGTCTGCAGCGTCAGGAGGTTTTTTTTTTGGACTGCAGGAAAATGCCTGGGAGCTTCACTCTGAGTAGCAAAGAGAGGCAGATTCAGCTCTCCATAACGGCCTGCAATGCTGAAATGGGCAAGGGCATGAAAAGAATTGAAGATCTCCAGCTCAGCTCCTCTTTGCAGCGGGGGAGGATGTTGAAAGGGAAGGGGAAGGTGTCTGGAAGTGGGAAACGGAGACTCTGGTGCATCTCAGCTCTTGATGTGAGCTCCCAGGACATGGCTGAGGGCAGTGCATGAAAAGCCCAGTCCTGCTGGCAAAACGCAGCTGAAGGCAAGGGGGACCAGCAGTGCTTGGAGCTGAAAAGGAAAATCCTCTCAAAAAGGTGCCCCTTGGGGCGAGGGGAGTATTGGCAGCTCCAGGTCTGATCTGGAAAATAATGCAGGGAAATTTCTACAAAGCTCAGCCATTTCACCCCCCCCCCCCCTTCTCATTCTCCTAAGGGACTGATCTGTGTCTTTTCAAAGCAGAGAGAGGTTAATCCTACCCCTGGATTCCTCACTCCATCCCCACGCTGCTTTTTTCCCTTGATGGGGTCGCCCAGAAAGACAAACTCTCCCACAGGGAGACTGATTTTTCTCTGCTCCTCATCCTCAACACCTGCCCTTAGCAGAGGTGGGAATAGGATGAGATAGGATAGGATGGGATAGGATAGGAGATGGGATGGAGGTGGGTTTAACCCTCCCCTTTAAGACCCCACATTAAGGGCAAAAAGTTCTCAGGGTTATGTCTTAAAATTAGGCCTAAAGTCTGAGGGAAATAGGACAGAGGGACCTCTGCAAAGATGGCATTAAGTTCAGCTCACAGCTAAAATCCCATCCCTGGAAGTGTCCAAGGCCAGGTAGTGGAAGGTGTCCCTGCCCATGGCAGGGGGTGGCACTGGATGGGCTTTGAGGTCCCTCCAACCCAAACCATTCTGTGGTTCTGTGAAAACTCCTGGACAGTCTCATTCTGATTGAAAAAGACCTTTATTTTTCAAAACAGGGTCAGCCTCACTCATTCACAGCCTCTTCCCTCCTTCCCTGGGCACTGCTGGGAGCAGAATCCTGCTGGGACTCATCTGATCTGGGTGACTGGGGACGGTGGGGACACTGGGGACACTGCCCTTGCAAGTCTTTGAGGGGAAGCAGCAAGACCTCACCGTGGAAGAATTACAAAGAAATCAACTTATAAAACAAAACACCTGCGGATTCTCACAGCCACGTGGGCTCCAGGCAACAAAATCCACCACAATCCCAATTTCCCAGCCTTGCTGGTCGTCAGGCACGATCTTAGCACGGGGTGGGAGGAGGAAGGGGGGAAAAAAAAAAACCAGGCTTGAATTCCTCTGGGTGGAACTGAGCAAATCCATGGATACAGCACCAAGAACCTCATCAGCCAAAACACAGGGAAGCCCCATGGCAACAATTCCCAGGATGGGGAGGAGGAGAATGTCGTGGAATCCCAGAATGGTTTGGGTTGGGAGGGACCTCAAAGCTCATCCAGTCCCACCCCCTGCCACAGGCAGGGACACCTTCCACCAGCACAGGCTGCTCCAAGCCCTGTCCAGCCTGGCCTTGGACACTTCCAGGGATCCAGGGGCAGCCACAGCTTCTCTGGGCAACCTGTGCCAGGGCCTGCCCACCCTCCCAGGGAAGGATTCCTTCCCAATCTCCCATCTGTCCCTGCCCTCTGGCAGTGGGAAGCCATTCCCTGTGTCCTGTCCCTCCATCCCTTGTCCCCAGTCCCTCTCCAGCTCTCCTGGAGCCCCTTTAGGCCCTGGAAGGGGCTCTCAGGTCTCCCTGGATCCTTCTCTTCTCCAGGTGAACCCCCCCAGCTCTCCCAGCCTGGCTCCAGAGCAGAGAGGGGCTCCAGCCCTCACAGCATCGTTTGCCAAAACACCAGTGCCACCCCACTGTGGGTGTGTTTACACCCCTGCTGTCCCTACTGTGCCAGGGGACTGGAAAACCCAGCACTTCCCATCACTGAGAAGCTTCCAGGGTCAGCCCTTCCCGGGTCAGCCCTTCCCCAGAGCTCCTCTCTGGTGGCACCAGCTCAGGCCCAGGGCAGGGTGCAGACAGGGGCTGGGTCTGGCAGGGGCGTGCAGGGTGTGATTTCACCTCTGTGGGTGTCATCACACCTATTTCCCAATCATCTGCTGGTGTTCTCAAAACATCCGCTCCCCCCAGTTCAAAACAAAGAGAGCAAAAGGCTCTTCCTAGGGAAGAAAAATGGTTGGATGTTGGGGGGGGGGGGTGTGTGGTTTCCCTGAGCCCACATGGGCTCCAGAAGTGTGTCAGGCAGTAATTAATCACTTCAGGGTATTTGCTGATGTGTAATTATGGCAGTGGAAGGTCTGGCAGTGCAGTTTGCTATCAGTCATCCCCACAGATCAGTCCCAGAGGCCGGGGGGGGGGGTCTCCCCTTGACCTGCCTACCAAGGATTTCCAAAGCCAACCTTTTGGGCAAAATCCACCCCCTCTGAGGGACATTCCAGCACTCCAAGTGTTTCATGTCCCATTCCTGTCCCAAACACCTGCCCAGCTGCACAGGGGGTGGATGCACAGGGGGAGGATGTCTCAAACCAAGCAGGGCTCTTTGCCTCTTGCCTTCCCACTCCTGGGAATTCCACCCCAAGCTTTGTGGTGTCCAGAGGTTTGGCAGAAATTCCACATGCTGGGGGTCACTTTTCAGCCTGGGGAAGCCTCATCTTCCCTCTCAGCTTGTCAGAAGGGGAAGATGTGGCACGGGGAGAGAATCCAGTGCCCCAACACTTTAAAAAAAACCCCAAAAAACAAACCAAAACAACCTAAAAATGAATTTGTGCCCGTTCCAGGACTTTGCAGCAGCCTGCTGGAAGGGGGTTTGTCCTTTTTTCAACAGTCATCTCCGCAGAAGTTGCACCACAAGCTGTCCCAGGCGGCGAGGGGGGGGGGGGGAGGTGAGTTGGAGGACGCAGCGTGACTGCAGCGGCCGAGCATTCCCACCCACAGCAAGCCACCAGCAGAGCTGGAGGTAAAAGCCTGTTCTTCCCAGAGGTTTCAGCCTGTGCCACGTCCTGAAGCCGCCCACTTTGAGAGCTGCACCCCAGGGCTGTGTCTGGGATAAGGAACTCCCATCGCTGCCCCGAGGGTGGGACGGGGAGCCGTGGAAGTCCAGAAGTGCCACCACTGCAGAGCCAAACAGCACAGCACAGTACAGGTCCTCCTGGGTTTTTTCAAGAGAAAAAAAAAGGAGTTGAAGTCCTTAAAGGGAGGCTGTTTCGGTAGAGGGACTGGTGAGACCCATCCCAGAGGAACTGGACAGGGGTTTGGCCCTTGCCAAAGCGTGCGGTGACAAAGCCAAGATGCATTTCCAAGGCGTGGTCCCTGTGCTCCCAGTTTCTCTCCCTGGATGCAGTGGGGTGCTGGGGAGAGGTGGGTGCTCTGCCACTGCCTGCAGTGCAGATTAATTAAAACCCAGCGCCCATTTCACTCCCCCCTGGGAGATTTAACTCCTAGCGAGGTGCCCCTCGGCCCATCAGCCACTGCCTGTGGCCTCCAGGATCTCCTGGGGGATTGTTGGAGGGAAGGGGAGCAGGGTAGAGGAGGATTAATCTCTGTCCCAGCCTCAGCCCGAGCCCCTGCTGATCCATGCCCAGGTAGCTGGACAGCAGGACACCAGGAAGGGATAATCCCAGAGCCTGCATGGGATACAGGAATCGGCACAGGTGCATCCCCAGGGGCCACAAGGAGCAAATCCCCAGGGAGCTGGCTCTGCTCCTCCTCCAAAGTGTCCCTTCTGTGGCATGGGGGGTGAGCTGTGGCTGGAGGGAGGGTGGCAGAGGGGGGCTCCTTTCATCCTGACCTCCTGGGGAGGGTGGGAGATGGATCCTGCCCGGGCGGGAGCCGCCAGCACGTGCTGACAAACAGGAGCACTCTCAGGAATTTGGGATATTCTGCACCCCCTCGTTGTCTGAGCAGCCCTGGCTCTGCCAGGTGTAACACTTGATGTGGTGTGGGCCCTGGGTACCTCCTCAGGGCCTGCACAGAGAACTGATGAGATCAGTTAAATCGAGGGTAATGTCCCGGTGTCAGGGATTGGCCTCTCCCTAACCCCATCCCACAAGCCAGGGGAGACCCTGCCCATCTTTCCATCTTCCAGGAGGGGCACAGATGAGGTTTGGAGGTGGGCTGGGGGGAGCAGAACGTCCCCAGGGCAGGGGCAGACCCCACTGTTGCTTCCTCTACCACCGGCTCCTGGAGATCCAGCTCATCCCAGGGCAGGGGAGACACAGAGCTGGATGCCAGCGTGGATGGATATGGCTGAGAGACCCCTTGGTGTCATCTGGAGTGGCCCAGGGAAGGAGAAAGCCCTTCCTGGTGGCCCAGAAACACCCCCCTCCCTCCGAGGAATTCCAGCTATGCAGGGAGCAGAGGTCACCACAATCAGGGCTGCTGGAAAAGGGAAAGATAAACCCCATAAATCAGGCTGTGGGAAGAGGAGAAGGGCACAAGTGCACAGAGCTGCAGGAGGATGGTACAGGAAACACCCCCCCAGGCAGGGGGAAGGGGGATGTGAGGGCTAAACTGGGCTCCAGACCAACCTGGAGATGGGGGAGCACCAGAGCAAGGGCAGCTGAAGCATCCACTGTGGGAAAGTCACCTGTTTTCCCTCTGTCAGGTTTTAAAAAAAGCAACAGAACAACAGCAACAAAAAAGGAAAAATGGGGGGGGGTGAGGGGGGTGGAAAGCAGAAGCACTAAATTAGGTACAGAAAAAAACCAAACCAACTCAAAATACCATTTTGCTTCGGTTTCATTCTACTTTTTGTCTGCTATTCCCAGCGTGGAACGTGGCAGTCTGTGTTCAGGGCTGAGGAAGACACAGGACTCTCCTTAAGGAACGTTACAAAGGGCTGGGAAGTATTTTAAAAGGTGTAATTCTTTTTCCTGCTTGGACAGGAGACCCCCCCTCCCCGCTAAGGCTGGAACATCCATTGTGCAAGGGTTCATCCCCCTCATGGCTTAGGGGAGATGGATGGGTGGATGGATGGATGGATGGATGGATGGATGGATGGATGGGTGGATGGGTGGATGGATGGATGGATGGATGGGTGGATGGATGGATGGATGGGTGGATGGATGGATGGATGGGTGGATGGATGGGTGGATGGATGGAGGGATGGGTGGATGGATGGATGGATGGATGGAGGGATGGATGGATGGATGGATGGATGGATGGATGGGTGGATGGATGGACGGACACCTTGAGGACCTGCACCCCTTTCTTGAGCCCTCCAGGTGAAAACAGGTACCCAGACACATGTTTTTGGGACACAGAAGCAGCTCTCCTTGCTTACCCAGAGTGCAGAATAAGCTCCCAGTGAAAATCCGAGCTGGTCCACGTCGTGTGTGTCATCAGGAGAGCGGGAGCAAACCCACACCAGGCGCTCTGGATCTCATCCCACCTGCTCTGGTCAGAGCTGCTGCACCCTGGGAGAGCTGATACCCATCTAATCACACCTTCCACAACTAAACACTGAGAACCCAGCGAGCTGAGGAGGAAAACGGGAGAAGCAGATGGGAAACGTGACCCTCGGAGCCTCCAAAAATAAAGAGGGAACTGTGTAGTCTCGTGGCTTTCAGCTTGATTTCCTACACAAGGCTGTGGGGGGAGGTCTTAAGATCCACCATCCCGGTGCTGAGAAACTTTGGAATGCTTTGTCCAGTCTCCCCCAGCCTCGGGAGAGGAGTTGGAGTGTCGCTGGCACGGGGCGCCCACCAGCCTCGTGAAAATAGGTGACTGGCTGGGAAAGAAAGAGGGGGGAAAAAAAAAGCTCTAAAAAGCTATAAATATCCCGAGTGAGGGAAGAATTCATCACTCACTCAGCTCTTCTCATACACGAGAGAGAGCTGTTACACAAAGCCCTGCCACAGAGGAAGGCCCAGGCGTGATTCAGGCCCCGGGAGGTGGCCAAGAATCCAGCCAGGAACGGACCCAGACATCCTCGGAGCCGGGATGATTCCTATGGGAAAGATCTCTGGGGGGGGCAGAGGGTCATGTGTTAGGAAGGAGAGAACATCTCCCTTGGAAGGTGCTGCCTGCAAAGGGCTCCCACCTCTAAAAGAACCCGTCTACCAACCACAGCCCTCAGTGTGCTCCCAAAATGATCAGGGGAAGCGTTTGTTTTTTTTTTAGGATGCATAAAACAGGAGAGAGGGGAATCAGCATCACAAGCCCATCTCCCTTCCTCCCTGGGCTCCCGCTGTGCCTCATCTGATTTTTCCAGTCCCAGCCGGGCTGCAGGGTTAATGCAACTCCCTGCTCAGAGCACACCTCATAAGATCAGGGAATGGTTTGGGGAGCTGGACAGGTTGGGGAACAGTTTGGAACTGCAATCATCCAGTTCCAACCCCCTGCCATGGGAAGGAACATCTTCCTCCCCTTACTTCCCAGATAGAGAGGAGAAAAGGAGCAGCCAAAAAAGCCTGAAGGCTGTGGGGATGGAACCTGTTCTCTGCTCAGGGGGATCGTGGAGAGGGCTGGGTACTGGACACCGAGATAAGGGGCATGCCTGGAACAACCCAAATAGCCCAGATAAGCCCTGCTCTGGGGTCTGGCATATCCATCCATCCATCACCAACCTGCAGCCACAGGGCTGCTCTGACCTCACCGAGTCTCCCATTTTCCAGCTCCTCCTCATTCTCTTGTCTCCTCTCCCCCTTCCCCAAAGCCTGAGAGTGCTGTAGAGGAGTCACCTGTAAAGAATGAGCCCTCATTCAGCTGCAGGTTAAACTCTTCCCCAGAAGAACCATAGTTAAAGCCAAAGCTGACGCTCCACATCTCCCCCCCCCCCCCTCCCCTGGAATTCCAAGGGTGGAGAGCCCTGGGAAAGGAAGGCAGCTCTGCTAACAGGACAGGGGGGGATGGATGGGAAGGGAAAAGTGGATCAGAAGGGAATTTGCTTGTTGTGGGCCCACAGGAGGCTGCAGGAGCCAGCCAGTTCTGTTTCTGTCATCACTCTAGATTCCAGCAATGGAAGCTGAAACTGGGCTTCCCTCATAAATCACCCTGAGATGCTATTCAGGTGCAGGCAGTTCCCATGCTGGCATTTGAAGGCATTCTCCATTTTCATCCCACTCCATTCCTCAGCTGGAGCACCAGGAGAACCCCCTGGGAGATAGACCCCAGCAGCCCTGCTCCGCTGGGAATGTCACCTGTGCTGGGATGTCACCCTGCTCAACTTACAGCCTGATGCTCTGGGGGACCCTTGCCTTGCTGACAGCCAGCCCCAGCACCTAGTTTCCTCTCCCAGATGAGTCATCCTTCCCAAATTTCCTTCTTTTGTATAGGGATTCCCTGTGTTTCCTGCTGCAGGCTTCGTTTTCCCTGCACCAGAAGCACTTGGAAGCATTTGTACTGCCAGGGAGACCGGCTCATCTCATCTACTGGGCTATTTTTATTCCTCCTGCCATGGCATCTTCAGAATTGTTTCTCCAGAATAATCTCTGGAGGTCAGGAAGGGAAAGAAATCACCTCAGAGACACAGCTGGAGGGACTGGAGGCAGTTTCCTTGGCAGCAGGACCCCATCACCCTCAAGTCTGGAATGTTGATACTTCGTGGCTCGGTGATCCTTGTGGGTCCCTTCCAGCTCAGGATATTCCATGATTTAATTAGGAAGAAGTTCAAAGCAGAGGCACCTTCTTTAAGCAGCGCCTCCAGCATCTCCTGGGACGTTCACATCAGGTCCAGGTGCTGAAGGGGCCAGTCCACGGGGACAATTGTGGGGGATCTCAGGCCGTGGCACCTCTGAGGACTAAAGGGGTTTGATTTCTTTCCAGAACTGTTAAAGCCTCAACTGAGCATCTAAAAAAAGTGTTCTCACTCTCAGGTCCTGCCTGAGAAACAAGATGGTCTTCAAGGTCCCTTCCAACCCAAACCATTTTGGGATCCTGTGGTCAAGCCTCTGCAAACACGGACCAGCTGCACCTGGGGGGTAATTCCGGGGGGGGGGGGCAAGGCTAAACTGGAGCATCCTTCTGAACTGCCTCTGTGGATACCTGCAATGCCAAGCTGTGCTGAGCCAAAATGCCCAAAACACATTCCCTTCACTGCATTAAACCCCCAAAATCCCCATGTTTATTCCCGGGGGGGGAGAACATTCCCTTTAGTCTCGAACTGCACATCTGGATCAGCCACCCTGCAGACGAGACAGGGGAGAAACAGGAAACGTGTGGAGCTCCTTCGGACCAGAACAGCCTTTTCTGGGTATCATTTGCTCTCTTCATCATTTCCAGATCATCTGTGGGACATGTCTGAGAGTCTGGATGTGTCTTAAAAACCCTCCAAGCTTTCAAACCCCTGTATTTTGCCTCGTGGTTGCGGTTGTGGGGTGTTTGGAAAATGGCACATCCCAAAGCTTCTTTAAAGCCCACGGGGTTTAAAAGTGAGTCTCGTGCCCCCAGGTGTGGGAACACCCCGAGGCTGTCGGTTCAGAGGACACAGCCCTGCTGGTGACTTCCCCAGCCTCTGATCATTTATTCCCAGGCTGGACAGATCCTCTCCGTTACTCTAATTGGATCGAGAGCCAAGCCTGCACCTTCCCCTGTAATTTAGCTTTAATTAATGCCCATTTATTATTAACCGTTGTCAGCTGGGCTTGGGCTCAATATCAGCTGGTTATTATCCTTGTTTTCACCTCCTTTGTTTCCCGTTCCATTTGTCACCCCCTCCCCTGGTGACAGCACCACAGAAGGTGCACATCAGCATAAAGGATCGCTGTGAAAGAACAATGGGGCCACCACCATCCCAGGAAAGCCTCCCCATGTCCCCAGGTCAGTACCCAAGACACGTGGACAGAGGAAAATCCCCCTGTGTTCTACAGAGGACACACAGCTCACCTTTGTGTTTTTTGTTTTTTGTTGTTTTTTTTTTTTTAATGAGGCACAAAAGCTGTACTGGAGGGTGGAAATCGTCCAGGAGCTATTTTGAAAGAATTGGGGCATTTTTGTCTTCTTTTCTATTTCCATGTTCTCATTTCTGGCTTTAAGAAAAAAAAAATAAGAAAAGAGAAAAAAACCCCCCACAATTAGAAGAAGAACAGAAAAAGAAACATTTTCTTCCTCTTCCCTTTTGGAGAGCTGAAGGAGGAAGAAAGGACGAACCACAGAACTGTTTCAGCTGGAGAACAAGCAACATGGAAATGTCCCTGCTACACATGGTGACAGTGACAACTTGTGAGGGAAAGCAACAGCGAAGGGGGAGCAGTGAGGAAGGGAAAGCCCCTTCCTCTCCAGCCTGGGGGTTGAAGCTTACTTTGAAAAAGGTCAGGGACTGGTCAGAGGAACAGAAACATCGTTTGCCTCGTGGCAAACGGGAATGAGGGAGAAGTTTGTGGGGTGTTAAATCATCTCACGCCCAGCACAGCGTGGGAGCTGCCCTGGGAGAGTCCCCTGAGCTCAGCGTATCCTCCATCCAGGAGCTCTTCCCTGCAAAGGCTTCCTTTGCTTTAATGACTCTAATTTGGAAGTCAATTCAGACTGGCTTTCCTGAGGATGCCTGCCTGGGGCAGCCCTTGAGGAACTTAAAAACAACAGCAACAGGTTTCAGCTGCACATCAGCTCCCTCAGGCTTGACAAAAACGGGGGGGAAATGCAGCAGCAAAACACTTTAAAAGGTGCTTCCCTGAACTTGCTCACACCCAGGCTTTTGGCACAGTCAACTTCCAAGCCCTCAAGGCTGGAAAAAACCAGAGAACCATCATCATCACAGAATGGTTTGGGTTGGAAGGGACCTCAAAGCCCATCTTGTTCCAACCCCTCTGCCATGGGCAGGGACACCTTCCAGGTTGCTCCAGCCTGGCCTTGGACACTTCCAGGGATCCAGGGGCAGCCACAGCTTCTCTGCCCAACCTGTGCCAGGGCCTGCCCATCCTCCCAGCCAAGGATTCCTCTCCAATATCCCATCTGTCCCTGCCCTCTGGCAGTGGGAAGCCATTCCCTGTGTCCTGTCCCTCCATCCCTTGTCCCCAGTCCCTCTCCAGCTCTCCTGGAGCCCCTTTAGGCCCTGCCAGGGGCTCTCTGGATCCTTCCCTTCTCCAGGTGAGCCCCCCCAGCTCTCCCAGCCTGGCTCCAGAGCAGAGGGGCTCCAGCCCTGGGAGCATCCCTGGGGCCTCCTCTGGACTCTCTCCAGCAGATCCATGTTCTTCCTGTGCCAGAGGCAGCACTGCAGGTGGGGTCTCAGCAGCAGTTTATTTTGGGAGATCTGGAAGGCACAAGGGACAGCACACTGGCAAGGAAGGGGTTCTGAACTATTTCCTAGCAGTCGCTATTTTAAAAAAGAAAGCTGATGTCTCAGTGTCACTACAGCTGGAAAGAAAAATCGAGAGCAAAAAACAGACTGTCCCCTCTCTGCTGCCCACCCCCCAAATTCCTTCAGGGCTGGAGCAGTGATCTGGCTCTCCCAGGCATAAATTCCTCAGGCTTCAGCCACTTATGAGCCAGACTCTGAAAACGAGCTCTGCGTGGCCTCGGGGGTGACCCAGAACAAACAGCAGAGCAGGGTTTGTTGGATCAGGGCTTTGAAATCCTCCTGCCACCGGCCCTTGCCGCCAGCTGCCAGCCAGAACCAAAGGGTTTGATGCAGCACCGTTTCCCAGCGCCCTGGAACGACCCCCCGTCCTGCAGGAGACTGATGGGCAGCGCGAACCTGGGCATCACCTCGCTTTGTCCGAGCCCTCTCCTGGCACGAAGGGACGAGTCCCTACAGTTCTCCGGCGCGGCAGCAGCTTTGCAGCAGCTTTCCACGGCCCGTTCAGGTGAGGGCAGAGCAGGGATGGAGCTGGGGATTGCAGTTCCCCACCCGTGCCGCCACGAGCACGCGTGGTGCTGCCGGTGCAGCGGAGGGGGTGAAGCCTGGGAGGTCGGGCTGGAGCACAGCCTGAGGATCAGCATCCCCCCGGGAAGCAGATTGCAAGGGGAGCTGGAAACGCGCCCTGGGGCGCAGCCTCGCTGTCTGGAAGCCTCCTCCCACGCTCCTCTCCCTCGGGGAGGGATTTCTCACCTCGCCCGCCGGAGCCCCGGGGAGAGAAAACGCGAGGAAAAGGCCCCTCCGGCCGTCGGGGAGGGGTGTTGGGTGCATTCCCGGAGGGATGCTCCGTGCTGGGCCAGCGGGGCCAGCGCCAAGCGCCCCGGCGGGAGGGAAGGGCCGGGAGCAGCCAGCCTCCCGTCGGGCTGGAATTCCTGCCGGCTTTGCTCCCTCTGCCCTTAATTGCTCCTGGAGACCACAGAACCGCGGGATACGCCAAGCTGGAAGGGACCCACAATGACCATCCAGTCCAGCTGCTGGCCCTGCCCAGGACACCCCAACAATCCCACCCTGTCCCTGAGGGCGTTGTCCAAACACTCCTGGAGCTCTGGCACCACTGCCCTGGGAGCCTGTTCAGTGCCAACCTCCCTCTGGGAGAAGACCCCTTTCCTGATATCCAGCCTAACACTCCCCTGACACAACCTCAAGGCCATTCCCTGGGGTCCTGTCCCCAGCAAGGAAGAGTTCAAACCATCAGCACATGGAGCGTGGCTGGGAGAGCCCAGCGTGGGCACGGACAGCTTGAGAGCCAGGATCCCTCTGCAAACAGAGGGGTGTCTCATCACCCCCAGCCCTTCCCAGAGCCTTCCTCAGTGCATTTTCCAGGGTCACAATGGCTGGGTTTGGGACATGGGGACAGCATGTCTCTCCCCCTATCAGAGACAGGGCAGAAAAAGCAGGAAAAGCACCACATGAAAAGGATGGTGAGGCCCTGGCACAGAAAAGCTGTGGCTGCCCCAGCCCTGGAAGTGTTCAAGGCCAGGATGGACAGGGTTTGGAGCAACCTGTGCTGGGGGAAGGTGTCCCTGCCCATGGCAGGGGGTGGAACTGGATGAGCTTTAAGGTCACTTCCAACACAACCCATTCTGTGATTCTGTGAAAAACAAACCCTGGGCTATTCTGACACAAAGCTGAGCAGGCATGAAAATCTGCCCTCCAACCTTTCTGATCCCTCGTCCTCTCCAAGGCAGGTGTTGCTTTGCATTCCCTCCACCTCCCCTCTCCTGCCCCAGCAGCAGGCAGGGCTCCTGAAATAGCTGCCTCTGAGCCACTTTATTTTGGATGCAAATCATTGGTATTCTGCGAGAAGAGCTCTCACTTGGAGAGCTATCCTGCCAGACCTGTTCCAGCTGATTTCCTCACGGAGCTGAAGCCCTTCCTATAAAACCCTTTGGCTGCAAACCGAGCGCTCAGCCAGGGTTCGCCTCCTTTCTCCTTTATCATTCCAAACCCGTCCCCTCCTCGTTTGTTCCCTTTTATTTCCCTTCCTTCACATCTGCAGAGCGCTGTTAAATAAGATTTATGGCTAAATGTTTTCTGGCATTCAGGTAATTCCACGTGCACCGGCGGGTCGGGTTTGAAAAGCAAACAGCCCCTCTCGCCGCTCCGCTCTCGGCTCTGCTTCCCCAATCCCCTGTGACACACCATGGGCAGGGTGAATGTTTGCTCCTGCCTCCAAAGCTGGAGCTCTCCCCTCTCTGCACAGTGACTGGGATGTCCCAGAGGTGTTGGGAGGTGCCTTTTCCCACGCCCCCTTTGGAGGGATGGGGTGATGCCCTTACCGGCTGGTCGCTCATTCCCGGCTCCTTTTGCTCCGTCACGGCGTGATTTGTGCTCACTGCGTCGTTGCTGAGGGCCGGCAGAGCAGGGAAGAGGGGAGAAAGGGGAGCAGCGTGGCCCTGCAGGAGACAGGAATCACCCAACAGGAGGAATTTCGTTAGAAAGGGTCTCTGCAGGCCACCGGTCCAAACCCCGGTTCAAAGGCGGGTCCAGCCGGATTCAGCTGCTCGTGGCTGTGCCCAGCTGCAGTTTCACCATCTCCAGGGATAAACCTGACCTGCAGGAAAAGGCTGATTTTCAGGCAGGATTTCCTTGGGTTTTATTTAAAAGCAGGAGAGATTGAGAGCTTGTCCAGGAGACAAGGCAGTAAATTAAACCCAAGACACGCTGTGCCTCCAGCCAGGAAGGGAGAAGACAGGGAAAGAAAGGGATTCTCCAGGAGTAATTATGCAGCAAAGTGACTGAGTGGGGGAGACAGCTGAGGTTCAACCCATGCCACGGGCCCTGTGGCTGCAGCACTGGCAAGGAAACCTTTATGGGCTCTCATGCTGAACAACGAGTAAAGGAAACCTGAGTTTCATCGACTCCAGGGATCCAGGCCAAATGGCCATTCCAGTCAGGAGAGGGGGAATTGCAGCATCACAAAGGGCACGGGAGGGCTGGCACAAACAAAGAGCCACTGGCTCCACTCACACCCGAGATGCCTGAGGTCCTCCCTCCAGCTGAGGGGCAGCAGCAATGGGACTTCCCTCTGCAGCCAGCAAGAATCAGCCCACTGGGGAGAACCTTCCATTAGCCTGGCCTTGGACACTTCCAGGGATCCAGGGGCAGCCACAGCTTCTCTGCCCAACCTGTGCCAGGGCCTGCCCACCCTCCCAGGGAAGGATTCCTTCCCAGCGTCCCATCTAAACCTGCCCTCTGGCAGTGGGAAGCCATGCCCCCTGTCCAGGCTCTCATCCCCAGTCCCTCTCCAGCTCTCTTGTGCTTTTCTGCGCATGGGTCACACCAAAGGAACCTTCCTTCCCCAAGCTGCAGGTTACCCAGCTCTCCAGAGCGTGGGGATAACTCCCAGCAGGGTGGTGGAAGGAGAGGAGCCTTTCCCTCAGCTCCTGGTCTCCCTGGAAACTTGTCTGCGAAGCAAGGGAAGAAAATCCAGCGCCAAAATGCGAGAAACCGCCCAAATCTCTCCCCAGCGGGCACTGCCCAGGGCTGCCCTGGGACGGGAAATTCACACCATCTGCCCACAAGGACCTCAAGCGACAAAAGCAAATTGAAGGGGAACTCCACCGTGCATCTTTCAGCTCCCCCTTGGCTGCCTGCTGGGATGGATTTTTGGTGTAAGGTGGGCTGTGCTCCCTAAAGTCTTGTTCCCTGCTCCCCTGCCCGGTCACGCCCCGGGCTCTGTCTCCTCCCTTGATATTTATAGAGAATGATGGGGGTGTGCTTTAGGTGCTGGATTAAAGGTTGGACTCCATGAGTTTGGGAGGCTTTTCCAACCCTAACGATGATTTTTGGCCCTCTGTGGTCCTCGGGGCGAGAACAACCTGCGAGTTTCCCGCTGAGCCCCCACACGGGCTGCCCGGAGCTCAGAGCAGCGAGCAGGGGGATTACCCGTGCCCGGATCCCTGTGCAGCTGAGGATCAGAGGCGCGCACAGGAGGCCACCCAGGGCCGATGACACGCTCCAGACAGCCCATCTGCAATGCAGTGCAATCAAGGAGCAGGCTGAGCTCCCTCGGCCAGCCCGAGCCGAGCGCTCTGATGGAGGGCACTCCCTTGGAACGAGCGCTTGGCACCAGATGAGTGAGGAATGAGATGGCTCTAATCCTGTAATTTAATTAGAGCTGTGTAGAACTGCCTAACGAAAAGGCCATTTCCTGAGCAGGCTGCAGTGTCTGGCAGCCAGGACCCTCCTGCTCCTCCCCAGACAGGCAGTGAAGGGCTTTCCCATCCCCTCCCTGTCTTGTTTTTACCCTTCTCGAGGGTTTTAGCCAAAGCAGCACGGGTGGGAATCCCCCCCAGCTGTACATATTTGTGAACTAAGGACTAACTGGAGTGGTCTGGTGGGGAGGGGAAGGGCAGGAGCTCTGGTTTTATCCCGCAGAGGCAGGAGGTGGCAGTGGAAACTTGAGCTCCAGGTCTCCTTCCACGTGGGAGAGGTTCCAGGTCTCCTTTTATTTCACAGCCAAGCAAAAACTGCTGGCCAAGAGAAGACAGGGATCTGCATCTGCGCTGATGCCTCCTCACTTGTGTCTTGGGGAAAGTGTGCAGGCTCAGCCTGACCTGAAATCTGTGTGGGATCAGCTCAGCACGAGCTTTGGGGCCGATTCTGGCTCGACCCTGAGCCACACATGCCTGGGCCGTGGCTCCCTCAGCCTCCCGAGGCTCAGCCAGACACACAAAGCCCCCCTGGAGCAAACAAATTCCTGCACAGCAGCAAATCCCAGGCTGGCCAAGAGCAACATGCCTAATTAACAATAACTGGCTCCTTGCCACCCATCTCCCAGGCCCCAGCTTGCACCAGTAATTGCTGCCCCATTCTGTTTTCCGGATGCTCCAAGGTGAAAGGGAGCTTTGTGCAAGGAGCCCTGGGATGCAGCGAGCTGGCAAGCAGCTCCTCCTGCACAAAGTCCTGATGTTGGGAGAAAGGCAGGGCTGGGGCATCCCACTCTGCTCCTCAAAGCCTGGGCAAGAACTCCCAGCTCCGAGGGGGAAGGGGGATAAAGCAGTTTTGGTGTGTCACCAATCATCCTGGCCAGTGTCCCTGGAATGCACTGCTGGGTGCTTCTCCAGGAGACACCCTGTGGAAATGCCTCCAGGGGATGGCACCATCCCAGCCCCAAAGAAACGCTCCCAGGAGCTGCCACCAGTCCAGTCCCATGGAAGTGTCCCCCGGAGATGCCACCATCCCAGTCCTACAGAAATTCCTCCAGGAAATGTCACCATCCCAGCCCTACAGAAATTCCTCCAGATGTCACTATCCCAGTGCCACAGGAATGCCCCAGGAAATGTCTCTATCCCAGTCTCACAGAAGTGCCCCCTGGAAATGTCACCATCCTTCAGGAGATGTCACTATGACAGTCCCTCAGGAGTGTCCCCAGGAGCTGTCACCCTCCCAGTCCTCCAGGAAATGTCACTGTTCCAGTCCCACAGAAATATCCCCAGATGTTGTCACCACCTCAGCCCCACAGAAATGCTTCCAGGAGCTGCCACTAGTCCAGTCCCACAGGAGTGTCCCCAGGAAATGTCACCATCCCAGTGTCACAGAAGGGTCCCCAGGAGAAGTCACTACCCCAGTCCCACAGAAGTGCCCTCAGGAGATGCCTCCATCCCAGTGGCACCACCAAACTGGGACAAGGGACTGCTGGCAATTCCAGCAGCTGCAATCCCAGTGCCCTGGCAAGGCAAGAGCCCCCAGAATGCCAGTGTTCCCCACTGCAGCTGGAAGTCCCCTGTGTGCCCCAGCTGGTTGCCCCCAAGCTCTGAGGAAGGACCTTTCCAGGCAGCTTCCTCCAGCAGTGGGAAGGAAATCCCCGGCACGGGAATTTCCCACCTCTTCTCGTAAGCTGGAGGCTGCTGGAAAGCTGCACCGAGCCCCCAAGACCTCGGATTTAGCTGCTGGAACCTTCTCCTGAGCCTGTTCCGTGGGGAGAGCAGCTGTGGCCCAGCCTGGAGGGAGCATTTCTTTGGCTCCCCGAGGAATGCCACACGCAGCAGTGCCTGGATGTGGTTAATCAGGGATTCCCCCTGTGCCACAGAGCCCACCTTTCACTCACCTGCAGCTGCAGGAGGGATGGGAGCTGCTCCAGCATTCCACAGCTTCAGAGGGAAAAAAAAATAGGCAAGACAAGAAGCTGGAGGCCGGAGGGAGCTGGGAAAAACTCGGCTGTAAGAACTGCTCCTGGTCTGCAAACAGAAACAGGGATAAAGGTCCAGAAATCCAGGGCCAGCACCGCTCTCCTGCTGCAGGGCACCCTGGGCTCAGAGTGGTGATGCTCTTGGGCTCTGCATGAGCCATCCTGTCTCCCACAGCCCAGCCCTGCCCCAGCCTGTCCCCACCACCCCAGGCAGGGCAAAATCGGCACCAGGCACAGCCAGGCCCTGCTATTCCAGGGCAAAGCCTGGAAAAGAGGTGCTGTTGTGCCATGTCCCTGAATTGCTGGGTCCTCCTGTGGGCCTGCTCTTGTTTATGGTGCCCTTACTACTGCCCTCCCAAAGGATTGCCCTTCTCCCCCTTCAAACTGTGTAGGCAAAGAGCAAAACATGGGCTTTGATAACCCTGGGAGGAGGAAACTGCTCTTGTTTAGCCGAGGCTCTGAACCACGATGAGAGCTGAGTGTCCTGCTCTTGGATTTCTGCTCCTTGCTGGGCCACACAGCTCTCTCTGTAATTCCCTTCCACATCCTCCTGCCTGCCGTGGGACAGCAGCAGGACTGATTCCCAGACAGGATTCCCAGCCACTCCCTGCCCAAATGCCCTGGATTGAGTCCCTTCTTAAGAGGCAGGGGATCACTGGGCTACCAGCCTGATGGTCCCTTTCCTGGGGACATCCTGACCTGGCGTGCTCTTCCAGCTCTCCAGAGACTGGGAGGTGAGCAGGGAGTTCAGAAGAGGTCACAGCAGCAGCTGGGGACGTGAGAACCTGGGATTTATTACCCTGCTGTGCTCCAGGCTTTTGGATGAATCACAAGCGACTCAGCTGCCTCGAACCCCAGGGGGACTCTGAACAGCACAAAAGGTGACACTGGCACTTGGTGGCCCTGGATGTTCACCTGGGAGTGTTGTCCCCTGATGGTGACAGGGATGTAGCAGTGCCTGGGGGGGGACACTGAGGTTCACTTCCCAGGGAACCTGAGCTCACAGTCCTTCCAGCATCTGTGCCTGGGGAACGCAATCCCAAGAGCAAGCAGTGCCTTTGGAGCCTGCAGCCCCCAAGGAGAAAGAGGGGGGAAAAAAAACCAACCCTCACCAGTAAAACAAAAGACATTTCTGAGCAATGATTGGTTTACCACAACTGCATTTCCACTCAGCCTCCAAAAATCCTGGAACAATCCCACTCCTGTGTCATCTTGGATCATTTCTGGAGGTAAACAACTGCCTTTGGGAGGGATGCAGCACCATCCTGCTCCAGCAGGACACCAAAACACTGGATTTATTCTGTCCTTTCTGGCAGGAGGGACAGTCCAGTGGTTTCTGGCAGCAGGGAGGAGGTGTTTACACATCTGCAGAGCCCTGCCAGCCCAAGGGAGCAGCCAAACCCATGGGCTGGCAGGGATCCCTGCCAGCAAGGGAGCTCACAGTCCTGGGGGATGAAGCAGGGGAATGGAAAAGGTAAAAGGGGAGATCAAAGGAGGGCAAGGAGGGAGAGGGGAACAGATGGATGGACCAGCAAAACGTGGGGGATGAAGAGAAGGGAGCAGGTCAGAACCAAGTGAATCAGGCGGCAACGTGGTGAATTAACCACCTTTTCCCAGTGGAAAGGTGTTTACAACCAGGAGGGTTTTCTTCTGGCATAAATGAGGGACAGAACAAAACGTTCATCCAGGGGCAGTGTTCCTAAGCAGTGCCCCCAGCACATGTGGAGGAGCTGGGCCACTGAGGAGGGGGCTTGGGCAACTGGGGTGCAGCTCCCCCACCCGCTGCACCTTTCCTCTGGAGAAAGGGAGGGCACAGGGGCAGCCCAGCCCAGCTCCTCGGGTGCCAGGCAGAACAACAACAATCCTGCCTCGACAAGAAACAGCCCCGGGTTTCCGAGCCTGCCTGAAAGATTTTGGTGGAGGGTGGGTGGGGATGTGATGACATTCCCGACTTCAGCAGCCTGATATCCATCTTCCTCCTCCCTGTCTGACCTCAGGACACGCAGTGTGACTAAAGCAAGGTTTGGTCCAGCATTTCCCAGCCCGGGATTGCACCCACACCACGCTCCTTCTCCATGGGAAGGGCCAGGGGGGTTGGGCTTTGCCAGCCCCTCTTACTCCACAGGAAGGGCAGCGCCGCCCAAGTGAAAATTCACCCTGTTTTATACCTAAACACACCAGGGGATGTTTTTATCTGGAGTGTGGCCATCCCATGGCCGGGAAGTTACACCACGTGGCTTCACAAAGACGCTGGGAAGATGAAACACTGCATCAACATCTCCTCTAATGGGGCAGAGATGGCCCTGAGTCAGCTCTCTCAGCAGTGGGTGCAAGGAAACAGCCACCTTGACTGTCAGCGTTCCCCTCATGCTAAAACTCCCTCCCTGTGCAGCTGGAAATGCTCTTTAATTGACGATGCTGACGCTGGGGAAGAGGCCAGGTGATTTATCAGACCTGCAGGGAGATTTTGTGGAATTCAGCTCATCCTCCGCTGAATCTGCACTCCATAAAAATGACAGTCCTGAGTGAATCAATTCAAGTCAGAAACGAAAGGGCTTTGGCATAAAGAGATAAAGAAAGGAAACCATTTTTGCCCACTGACAAAGAAAACCTCTCCAAAAGCTTAGAGTGATGATGGAGCCACTGACCATCAGCAGGAAACATTGAGGAAAACAGCTCCCAGTGTGCCCCCAGTTTGAATACCAGTTTGGTGTGGTGTGTCCACCCCAGACCCAACCTGTGTGGCCACGGGACAAACCCTCAAAGCCTGGTGATGGCAACTGCGTTTCACGCTGTGCAAAAACAGGGAGCTTGGGAAGGGAACTGTAAAACACTGGGCTCCGTGGGGATCAGGCTGAGCTGCTCTTTTTATGGCACAGCACTCCCTGCAGGCTGCAGGATTGTCAGAAGATGGGAAAGGCTTTGGAGCACTGGGTTCTCTCAGCTCCCACCTCCACAAGTCACATCTTACACACCAGAGTGGGGAGTGTCCAGTAACCTCCATCAGGGCTGGGCTGGGGAACTGGTGGGGAGGACAACACTGCGTTAAGGGAGCAGAAGTGTGGATGAGTCTGGTGTGGGCAGGGTGCAGGTCAGGGAGCCTGCTTGGAAAGAGGAACTCAGGAGGAGCTGACGTCAGGCTGGGCTGGAAGTGCCTCCATGCATGACTGAAGGAAGAGGCTCCTGGCTTGTGACAGGAGGCCAAGTGACTCAGTGGTGGTGGGTGGGGGCAAGAAGAGAGAAGGGGATGTGGTTGGGGAACGTGAGTCACCAAGGAAGTGCATCTGCTGATAACAGCTGGGTAAACTCGGAGCAGAGACACAAGGTCTGCTCAGGAGAAAATCCGAGCTGGAAGCCAAAACCTGGAGACTGAAATCCTGAAGGGTAGAGCAACAGGGAGCTGTAAGTGCCTGGCACAGGCTTTTCCTGCCTGGCAGCTCAGCAAGGATGGAGGATGAACATCTTCCAACGGGCAAGGCGTTACCACGGCGTTGGCTGTGTTCTTGTGTCTCAGGTTCTGTGATGTCAGCAATCATCTGAGCCCGATGCAGCGCTGTTCCCTTGTTCCCCAGGAAGGACAGACACTTCCCTCCCATCCCACAGGGCACCTGCACACTCCTCTTTGGAGCAGTTTCCTCCAGGAATGCTCTTGGGCAAGGGGCAGAGCACGGCTGAGAGATGAGACAGCACAAGTCAACTTGTCATCTCCTACATCCTCTCCTCCATCACCCTCAGAATCTCACTAAGGTGGCTTTGAGCAGCCTGAGATCCCACTGAGATCCCACAGAGACACAGGACAGCATGAATTAACTTGTAATCTCCTACTGCCTCCTCTCCTCCGTCACCCTCAGAATCTCAGCTAAGGTGGCTTTGAGCTGTCTGGGATCCCACAGAGGGAAAGGATGATGAGGGAAGATTCATTACCTTCATTGGTCAGTACTGAAAGCCCCAGGAGAGAAGTGGTTTGGAGAGCAGAGTGCACACACAGATGATTCACCCCCCACTCACCCCCTCCAAGTTCACCAAATATTCCACCCCGCAGCTCAGCATGGATCTGTTTTCCTTTCCTGGAAAGCCACAGAGGAACCACCCTCACCTGGTGTGAATGACACATAGGGTGCAGCCTGGAGGTCTCAAAAATGCCCCTGGCATCCATCCTGCAGCTGCTGAGGAACCTCAGGCAGGGATATGGTCCGGTGTGTCCACCCAGGAGACCGAGACACCAAGGCTGGGAGTGTCATTAGCAAGTCCCCGAGATGCTGAGAGCTTTGCTTCCCTCTCTGTGCTTTGTGGAGCCCACAGAGAAGGCCACACTGAGGGTAGGACTCCTGCTGGCATCCTTTGCCAGGGGTTAGTCACCACAGTGGAGAGCAGCCAGAGCGGGATCGTGCCTCCCTCTCCTAACCCCTGCTCTCCCTGTGGCTGAAAATCCATCCTCCCCTCCCTGGGAGCACTTCACCCTGCCACTTCAGCTGCATCTGCCTTCCCTGCCTGCCTTCCCAGCAAACATTTAGAGGGCCTTGGCCAGCCTGAAACCCGAGAGGGTGAGCTGCTGACTCACAGGAGCTGTATCACGGTCACAAGGCTGCTCCCCTGCATCCATCACCGCTGTGGCACTTCCCCTTCAGCCAGCAAATTTGGAGAGGCAGTGTCCACGTGGCACGGGAGGATGGCAGAGCCAGGCTGGGTTATGGGCTGAAAACTGCAGCTCCATCCCTCTGTGCCCCTGGGGGCTCATCCAGATCCCAGTGCTGCACCCATGGGTGCCTTGCCGAGAGGGCAGCAGCTCACCCCGCTCTCTGTTGCTGCCACAGTTTAGGCAAAGGAGGCTCAATTGCTCTGAGGAATAATTGCATTAAACACCAAACCCTAGGGGTGGATTGTTTTCTGTCAGGCCTGTATTTGCCAACATGTGCTGTAAATGAGTATTTGATTATATTAATAATCAAAGAGGGGAATTACATTACCACCTTTGAACTGAACACAATGCCTGGTGCCTGCACGGTGCAGGAGTTACATCCTCCCTCCAACTACTTGGAAGCAACAGGAACTACAACTGCTCCAGGGGGGCCCTCAGCAAAGGCTGATTTAGTTTTACTGAGAAAATCTGTCTTCACCAGTCAGTGCCACACAAAGGGTTTCACAATCACATCAGGGATGTGTTTCCCTGCCCAAATTAACCTTGCTTGCTGCAGGTGAGGGACGGGAGCTGAACGCAGAGAGCTCTCTCAGGATGAGCCAAAGAGTAAATGCTGGTTTGGATTTCTTGTTCCAGGGCAGAGCAGCCTCCCTGGAAAGCCAGGCTGTGTGTTCAGGTCCAAGGAGCTCGGTGTTTTGCTCAGGAAAGTCATCTGCACTCGGAGCTTGGCATCGAGGGCGAGCCCTGTGCCAGGGCACGTCCTGGGCTGGGTTCAGGAAAGCCCACGGGGCAGAGGGAACTGCCAAGCAGTTACAGCATTCCCAGCCTGCTGAGAGTGCACTTCTCACCCTGCTCCCTCCCAGAGGCCAAGGGTGCTGCTGCTGAACCTCCTGCAGAGAGCAATCCCAGCAGGGCAGTGACGGTCCAGCGGTCCCTCTGGCACCGGGAGCGCTCGCACCGAGAGCCACCCCAGTTAATTACTCCAGGACTGCACTGAATCCACAAAAAACACGTAGGGTCGCTTCCTCAGCCATGCTGCAGTGTGGGAAGGGAGCTAGCAGGGAGATTACAGGTTTGGAGAGGCTGGAAATGGAGCCAGCCGAGATGGCTGCAGGACAAGCGCACACGCCCAGGCACGGAAAGCAAAACCATCAGGGTGCAATCACCTGCTCCTTGCTGGTTTTCAGCCTGCCCTAGGCAGGCTTTGACACTCGAGGCAGGAGTTTCCCTGGGTGGGAATAGCAGTGGTATCACTAGGAGAATGGGAAAGGCTGCTGAATTCCCAGCCTGCCTCACACCCTCTCCACGTTCCCCCATCCTGTGGCACGGTGTCCTAATGTCCTGACCTTTGCAAGGGGGGACAAACTGCACTCACAGTCTTGTTTTCTAATTCCAGCACCCACTGTTTAGCATCCCCTTGTAGGACAGGGTGTCCACTGCCTGCTCCTCCACTGGCAGCTTGCTCTTCCTGAGCTACTTGTTGGACAAGGACTAATCCAAGATTCGGGAGGCGGCGATGCTTCCCTCTCTGCTAAATCCATCTCCTAGCACTGCAACATCCTCCTGTGCCTACAGTCATCCTGCAATTAGTTTCTACCCCACTTCCTCTTCCTGTGGCAGTTCACATGGATGAGAGTGCAGCCAATGGGAGAAGGTTTTTTAACAGGCATTAACCAGATTTTACCAGTAGATAAAAGATGCAAACACAGTACCTGTGTTACAGTGGCTCACAGTGCTGCTTCTCACTCCATCCTTCCTGTGGGACATTCAGCTCCTCCTCCCCGTTGGCAGCGCTCTCCACTGTCTCATCTGCAGAAGTGATCCACAGGCTCCTCCAGCTGATGAAGAAAGACATTTCTGAAGTCAGTTCCCAACTGAATCCCTGTCCACTTCCAAAAACACGTCCTGTTGACTCTCCTTCATCCTGTTTCTCACCCACCTGATGTTTCCACAGCGATGCTCAGGCTTGCTCATCTCACTGGAAAGAAAAAAAAAAAAAAGAACTCCTTGTCAATAAAAGGGGATAATTTGGTTTGGCTCCATGTCTTCAAGCTTCTGATGTCATTTAAGCGTTTAAGTTGCACTTTTCGCACGCTCAAAACATTGTCAGAGGTTACCTTGCCTGAAATCAGTCCTCCTATCCAAGGAGCCCTGCCAGAAGGCCAGAGGAGCTAAATCCAAGGGTGAGAGTCTGGGATGGGCCATCTCTCCATGGCTTAGGCTGGGGAGGTGGGTGGAATCACCTCTGTGGATGTGCAGGAGGCAGCAATGCTGCTGCACCTGGGGAAGAAAATTCCCCATGAATGAGCTCTTGGCTTTTGAAAGCTGAGCATGCAGCTGGGTCTGTGCATGCAAAGGAGATTAATGGGCCCCATCCCTTGGGCACAAATGCCTGAAGATGCGTTCTTGTGGGAAGAACTTCTCTGGCACAGCCAACATCAGCCAGTCCAGATTAGAACAGGCCCAAAACTCAGCTACAAGCCAAAGGAAATCTGCCTCAGGAGCCCCTGCAGACATCCCTTGGGAAGGGGGAGGGATAGAAGCGTGGCTGGGCATTGCAGGGCTGGGGGTCTCCCACAAGAGCAAGCAAATGCAGGACGTTCTGCGTTCCTGCTAAGAGAGAATTTCCCAGGAATGCATCCCGGGAAACGGGTGCTGTCACCCCACTGTCATCCCAACAGGGGGCACGGCTGGGTCCTTCCCCAGGCACCACTCCCTGCTCTTCGCTGATCACTCCCAGCTCCCAGCAGGAATTCCTGCTGGATGGAGAGGTGCTAACTCAGCACACTGGAGGCAAAAGAGAGGGGATGACCCTTTGGAGAACACAGGCAGCACTTTGCTTCCTGGGATGGATCAGGCTGCTGTGCTCCCTGGGAGGAGACACAGATGAAGGACCAGGAGCACTTTCAACCTCACACATCCCACGGACTCACATCCCATGCACATCCTACTGCTGTGATTCACTTACACTCCGTAACCTGGGAAGGTGCAATGACTTGGTTGGCTTCCAGGCTCTGCCTGCCTTTGCTTTGGCATCAGACAAGGCTGGAAGGAATTCCTGGAGACAGGGAAGGAGTCGCCCCAGGCAAGTTTTGGTGCATTAAATGTCTGGTGAATCCACAGGAGAGGCAGGAGCCAAATCGATAACCATTTGAGGGTTGATGTCCTTCTTAGGTTTATGGGAATTTCCACCAACCTGCACTACGAAAAGACCATGTCTTGTTAGGAAGTGATACAAGAGTCAGGGGGGAGGACAGAACCCCCAGAGTCAGTACTTGAGATGCCTCAGAGAGAAAGCAACGTGCCCTGCTCTGTATGAGGGTTTTGAACACAAACAAAGATCCCTCCAGCATGGAGACCTCGTCCAGGCCCAGGAGGTGCCATTCCATGCAGGACAGAGCAAGGCCCAGGAGGGCAATTCCAGCAGTGCCAGCCCAGGAGTGGTGGGTACCAGAACTCACCTGCAGGTTAAGCCCACGCTGTTCCCCTCGGGAATCACTGGCACCTGGCAGTGGGACTCCAGCAGGGAGGAACCTGGGACAGGTGGGTGAACCTGTGGTCCTGCTCCAACACCCACCACAACCCCCCCAGCACCTCCAGAAGTGGCTCCGAGCTCCCCGGGAAGCCACAGTTCCATCCCCATTTCCACACGAGCGGTTGCTACGGCAACAAAAAAGGGTTTTGCATTTCGAGATTCCTCCTCGAGGACATCCACTGACGAGGCTGATGAGCAGGAGAGCAGAGGGGCACGACCCCAGCGTGGGGGGAGCAGCTTTGGAGCCGGCCCAGCTGTCCATCCATGGATATGTTGGAGTACCAAGTGCCTCCTCCTCACACTTCCCCCCCTTGCAGAGACAGCTGCTTGCACGTGCACCGTGGCAGGCAAGATCCAGAGAGCAAAGATGGGAAAAAACAACCACAGCCTCACAAAAAAAAAAAAACAAACACAAAAACAAAAACATTAAAAAAGACTTTTTCTCCAGAAGGTACTAAAATTGAACCCACTGTTCTCCTCGTGTAAATGGACAAGGACATTCAGGCAGCGCTCGCCAAGTTTCCTTCCCGAGAAAAAGACTTATAGAGAAAGTCCTCTGAGGGATGATTAACTGGCTGAGAGACAGGAAACAGGGATAAAAATAAGTGGAATATTTCCGGCGTGGAAGGAGAAGATTATCTGTGAGATCCTTTCTCCTGATTGCACAGCTACTCACACACGACACAGCTACTCACAGGGAGCCTCTGGAGCACGTGTTTGGATGCCCAGCCACCAGAGGAGATGGGAGAGCTCCTAAGTTTGGAGCCAAGGCCAGGCTGGACGGGGCTTGGAGCAACCTGGTCTGGTGGGAGGTGTCCCTGCCCTCCAAGATGAACTTTAAGGTCCCTTCCAACCCAAATCGTTCTGGGATTCCAGGGTTGCAAACAGCCCCTAGCAGCAAAGAGCAGTTGGGGCAGGCAGTGGTCTTCTGGATTTTGGGAATATTGATGACATGCCTGCAGAGCAAGTCCCAAGGCACTCCCAAACTGCAGGAGCAGCTGGTTAGAGGCTGCCACTGGGTTAGAGACACCACTGTGCATTTCCAGTGGAAAGATGTATTCCAATAAAGGCACATCCAGGCAGGAATGAGCAATGCCCTGCCTGCAGCACGAGCCCCCAGGCAGAAGGGAAAGCATTCCCTGGCCCGGGAGAAGTGGAGGAGCTGCCAGGGTTGGGAGCATCCAGAAGCATTGGAGAGGGGCAGGTGGGATGCAGGTGATGCCCAGCAGCCTGAGGCAGCTGGAGTTTGCAGGGATATGGGCACATGGACAAGCTGCGCTGTTTGTGCTCATCCCACTTGTGTGTGTGTGTGTGTGTGTGTTCAGGTGACTCTCAGCTGAGCAAAACACATACTGTGGGAATTCAAAAACAACCAGCAGCAGAAATGCTGGGTTTAAACCTGTTCTTTGTTGTTTTTTTCACCCCCCCCCCCTCCTCCTCCATTTTTTAAAAAGTCTTTCCTCCTGGCCTGAACTGGAATCAGAGGAGGCCATGGAGCTGCTCTGAGGGTTGGAGCCAGGCTGGGAGAGCTGGGGGGGCTCCCCTGGAGAAGAGAAGGCTCCAGGGAGACCTGAGAGCCCCTTGCAGGGCCTAAAGGTCCATTGCTGTGGACTGGGAGCAGTGCTGGGTTTGGCTCTGGAAGGAGCCTGGTGTTGGGGGGGGGTGAAAAAATCTTCCTCTACCGTTGCTACAAGTCAGTAAATTCCACCCTCCAGCCCCCAAAGATTCCCAGCCTGCAAACACACGTGTTATTTGCTGCCCTGCTCTGAAGCTCCTCATCTTCCCTCCTCCCACCTGCCTGCTGTCTCTCTGCTCCATCTCCCATCCCTCCCTCTGAGCCTGCTTCAGGATGCTCTTCCCCAAAAGAGCTTCCCACAAACACTCTGCTGTAAGGATTGCTCTCTGCTGTCTTCCCAGCCTCTTAGAATCACTGAGGTTTGAAAAGCTCTCCAACCATTGACCCAGCACTGCCAAACACATCACTTCTGGTTTTTACCCAAAGCCTTTCATTCTCCATCTGCAGAGAGAGAAAGGCACTTGAGCAGAAACGTTGCCAGCAGGTCGGTTTTGTGCCTGCGTTGGTAACCCCACACCAGAGATGTCAGTGGAGCTGAAAGGGTTAAGACAGACTGTGGACAAAAGCAATGGATTTACTAAATGAAGCAGAAAATCCCACTGTTTTCTTTCCTGCCCTTGCTGGGAAATATTTGCTTAGTCCCCTCCCCACTTGCATCAAAAACCCTGCAGGAAATCAAACTGTTCAAATCTGGTTTTGTGGTTACACTGGTTTTCTAACAGGTTAACACATTTTTGACCAGCAGCAGCCACTCCCTCTCCCTCCTTCCACACCAGGCACGGCAGGGGTTTACCCCCCATCCTCCTTTAAGTTTTAATTCCTTCCTTTTCTCTGATCCACCTCAGGTTCTCCACCCTTAGAAATGCCCTCTGGCCACTCGATGTAGTCCAGGCAGAGCAAACGACCAGGGAATATCCGTGAGGAATTCCTGCATTCCCTGGGGCTCATTTCTCTGAAACTGCCAGCTCCTGTGACACCCCCCCCCCCCAAGCCACCAAGTTTTTCCAGCACTTGCAGAAGAAGCAGAAAGTTCATTTTAAAGGAAAAGCAGTGGGATGGCTCCCTCCCTGTGTGTGCTTCTTCCTCTGCAAAAGGAGCCATATGGCAGCACTTAACTGCACTTACTGTGCTGGAATTACTTGGCCTTCTGGCTTTCTTCTCCAAGACTGCCCAACTGTGCCCAAGAAGTGCCACCTGCCTGCCTGGCACACGCTGTCCCACTCCCTGGGCTCCAAACTTCTGCAGGCAGCTTGGCAGAGCTGCAGCTCCTTTCCAAGCTGCTGCACACCTCGGGTTTAGGGTGGTCTGGCTTTGTGTGACCACCCAAAGGACCATCAGGTTGCTGCCTGTGCCTCCAGCCTCCCCCACAAGCTGCTCTGGAAAGCAGCATTTCGGTCCAGCTGCTCCTCCTCGTTCTCAGGGCCCATCGTGCCCACACTCTTGTTGTGTTCCATTTGGGACAGGAGGCTTGGGAATGATTTTTATCCCCCCCTCTCTGCCTGTCTGGCATTCACCCTCTCCAAACTGAAGTCCCAGGTAGAAAAAGCCAAAGGCCAAAGCCAGCAAACCCGGTGATGAGCTCAGAGGGTACTAAACCCACGTCTGTTGGTTCCGTGTCGCGTCGCGTCCGATCCCGCATCCCAACTCAAACCACGGGCTGAGCACCGTGCTCTGCTCTGCACCAGGAGGACATCCCAGGGTTCCTGGCAGCCCTGCTGCCCAGCCAGAAGCTGCTCTTCTCCTTCAGGTCTCCTCTTGAAGTCACGAGGAGAGCAGCGGAGCACCATTTTGGCATCCGCCCTCCGGCACGTGGGGGGATTGCTGGGGTGTCTCGTGCAGGGCCAGGAGCTGGACCCTGTGATCCTCGTGGGTCCCCTCCAGCTCAAGATATCTGGTGATTCCACGACCTGAAGCCCATCCTGTCCCTCCAGCAGAGCTGTGTGTGCAGCAGGTAGGTCCAGCAGGGTGACGTTTGTAGACCTCAGTAGCTGGAAACAGCAGGAAAGGGGGGCCTGAAGTCCTCTGATAATAAACACAAAGCCAGAAAACCTTGTAAGGGAAGGCAGGCAGGTGTTAAATCACAGCAGCAGGTATCTTACCTTAAGATCTTGTCCACAGCAGTGTTCATGATAAAATCCAGGTTTCTGCTTTCCCGTCGGAGAGAATAAAGATTGGAGGCCGCTCACCACTACAACCCAGGCAGGGGGCAGGGTCTGGGACCCTTCTGCTGAGCAGGGGAAAGCTGAGACAGATTTTTACGTGGGTGAGTTGAGCAGTAATGAGATTTCATATTAAAAACCCCACATTTGGCATTAAACTCGACATAGTTGGAAGGTGAGGCTCACTTCACTCCCGGGGGAGAAGATCCACGGTGGGTTTATCTGCAGCTTAAACAGATCACTTTACAAGTTAATCCAGGTCCACTGTCCTGGGATTACTACATGGTGGACTGTGCCAGCACAGCAGGACTGGGGTTGTTTGTGCTGCTGTGTCAGCCCAGGCTCTGCCCGTCCTGTGTCTGGCACATCCTCCCCACTTCAGAGGCTCCGAGCTGGGGGAGCCTGGATTGATCAGCTCCACACAGAGGGATCAGAAACGCGTGCTAGGCACTCCAGCACAACAAACCCCCTTTTCCCCTGGGCTCTGCTTGCACGGTTGGGTGATGAGGGCTCACAATTCCTGCCTGCAGAGGGGCCACAAGCGGGCACAGGGCCGGAGCACCCGCAGGGAGAGGAGGAACCGCCACCCTGGGGCCACTGCTGCTCAGCCCTCCAACGAGCTGGGGGCTCAGCAAGGCTGGGCAGGATCTCTGCCAAACACTGGCAGCAGGATGAGGGGCTGGCTGGCAGACAATGCGAGGAGGGCACCCATTAATTCGCCGTGCATCGCGCAGGGTTTTATTTTTAGCGCTCGCGAGCGGGGCCAGATTGGCAGCATTATAAATAGAAGACTTCTATTTATCCTCCAGTCTAGGTACCGCCGTGCTAAGTCAGTCTTACGACCTCAATAAATCCAGATTAGGTGCTCTCAAGGCTGTGTCACCATAGAAATAACATTTCCTCTTCGCATTCGTGGGGAGGGGGGGTGGATTATGCTGGTAGGGGGGGAATCTCTGCCCCCCCCCATAAGCCAGACTGATGCTTGCTGATGTGTCCTGATGCGACACCCCAACGAGACGACATCCAAATGGGAGATCTCAGCTCCAGATCCCCCAGCCCTGCCCAAAAGGTGCTTACACCCCTTGCATTCAGGGGATTCGAGGTCTGCTGCCACACCCTGTCCCTGAAATGATGGTCAGACCTGCTCTGTGCACCCAGCCGAGGAAATTGGGGCGTCCTTGACCACACCAGCCACACCCACGAGGACAAAACAACAGGGCTTGGGAGTGAGAACAGCCTGCTGCTCTGGGAAGGTGGAAAAAAAAAAAAAGGGATACAGCAGGAAAAACAGTTCCAATAGTAAGATGTTGCTTTTTCTACCAAGCTGTCCAAGCACCGAGTTAGAAACGAACAACCACGGAATGGTTTGGTTGGAAAGGACCTTAAAAACCATCTTATTTCACCCTCTGCCATGGGTCAGGTTGCTCCAAGCCCTGTCCAACCTGGCTTTGGACACTCTCAGGGATCCAAGGGCACCCACAGCTTCTCTGGACAGCCTGTGCCAGGGCCTGCCCACCCTCCCAGGGAAGGATTCCTTCCCAATATCCCATCTAACCCTGCCCTCTGGCGGAGGGAAGCCATTCCCCCTTGTCTCTCGCTCCATAGCCTCGTCCCCAGTCCCTCTCCACTGTCCTGGAGCCCCTTTAGGCCCCAGAAAGGGCTCTGAGGTCTCCCTGGAGAGCTGCTAATAATTCTTCCCTTCTTAAAAAAAAAACCACAAAACAAACAAACAGAGAGAAAATAACACCCTCTCCAAATTCCAATTTCCTTCCACTTTTTTTTTTTCCTCCCAGTGACCGATGCTGCTTCATTAAACCTGAGGCACTATGACAATTCCCAGCAGGACAAGCATTTCCCAGCGGTCCCACACCCCCCTGGGAAGCAGCTATGCCACTCCCAGGGATGGGGGCCGCTCCTCCTGCAAAGACCAGCCTTTCAGGAAATTGGGAGCACTGCAGCTCCCAGAAGTGCCACCTCATTCCTTGTGCATCCATTGGAGCCCGTGCCCTCCTCCAAACCCCACACCTGGTACATGCCTGGAGACTGACTGCTCTGCCTTCAGGCTCTCAGCCAAGGAAGGACCAGGGGGGAAGGATTGGGAGCCTCCAGTTGCCCTGAAGTCACCTACGTGGGAAATCAGCCTGCTTTGGCCTCTGCATTCTCCGCTGGGAGCTCAGGGAGAAAATCCACCGGGAAGCAGAGCATCTCAAAGAGCTGATGAATTACAGCAGCTGCAGGTCGCTGATCCTTTCATCCTCCGGGAGAGTTTTACGGTTTCCAAAGCTGGAAGCCTGCATGGGGACAAGCTGCTTGGCTCAGACATAGCACTTTGCCTGGTCAGCTGCTTGGCAGCAGGAGGAAGGGGCTGGTTTGGGGATGAGCATCCTGCCTGTCCAGGAGAGCTGCGTTCTCCTCCTCATCTGACCCACAAGGGGGTCTGGAGGGCAGCAAGGGGAAAGGGGGTGTTTCCAGCTTAGCAGAGCCCACCCAGAGATGATTTGTGGAGAGGAACAATCTTCACAGAATCACTGAATGGTTTGGAAGGGACCTCAAAGACCATCCAGTCCCACCCTCTGCCGTGGGCAGGGACACCTCCCACTGGCCCAGGTTGTTCCAACCTGGCCTTGGACACTTCCAGGGATCCAGGGGCAGCCACAGCTCCTCTGGGCTGCCTGTGCCAGGGAAGGATTCCTTCCCAATATCCCATCTTACCCTGTCCTCTGGCAGTGGGAAGCCATTCCCCCTCTTTGGAGCTTTAATGCCTGGGCCTGGGAATGGCTTTTGGAGCCTGGAGGTTTGTCCTGCTCTTTGCGTGCGGGAGAAGGGCAGCAAACTGCAAAGCGAGACAGGGTGTGAGGGGAAGGAAATTTAAAATAAATAACTAAAGAAAGAGGACTCGTGAACAGCAAGATGAGACAAAATCACCCTCCCTCGGTGGGAGCCTGTGTGTGATTTACCAGACACCGCTGTCGGGGTTTGGAGTCGCGAGCCCGAGCGCCGGAACCACCACGGAATCCCCACGGAGCTGCAAACCCAGCCCTGTGCTGCCGCAGCACGAGGATTCCAGGCGAATTCGCGATGTTCCAGAGCGGCACTGCCTCCCTCACGTGCCAGGCTGGCATGGGGAGCCCTCACGTGGGCTCTGGAGCTCCCCGGCGGGCGATGATCCCGTTTCACGGCAGCTCCGGAGGATTCAAAACGAGCTCCCTCTGCCTGAAATGAAAGCGGCATCTCTCAGATCCTTCCAAAATAAAAAAAAAAAAAATAAATAAAAAGGAGAGTTTTGTTGAAATGTCTATTTTGGGATTAAAAACTCTCCAGCCTTTTCAGGACAGAGAGGATATTGTCCTGCAGGAGGCAGTGGGCTGGGAGGATGAGGCTCCCATCCAGCCCACCCTGGCTCCCACCTCCCCTTCCCAGGGGTATGGATGAGGTTTGGTGCCCTGGGAAGTGTGGACACCAAGCTGAGTGGATACAGTGCCACCCAGCCAGGGGCACAGCACAGGCTTGGACATGGAGCTCCTCCACTGGAAAGGGAAGTAGAAGAAAGAGCTGAACCCACCCAAATAAAGTTATTAAGGATTTGGCAGGAGGGTGGGGGGTCCCTGTGGTTTGTTAGCATCCCCACCTGGTGTGGAGCACTGGCTCCCCTTCCAGCACAAACCCTGCTCCCAGGGACACCCTGGATGGTGGTTTGGAGCATTTTGTGCCCACCCACGGCCAAGCAGGGCCTTGCCCCTCTGGTTCCCATGACAGGAATTTCGGAAATGCCTCGATGGCAATCCCAGGACTGCCCTCCCTGCTGCCAAGGCAAACCCTGCACGCCACGAGAGCCAACGTGGCAAGGCTGAGTTTGGTGCAGGGGGACCGTGGGATCCATCATTCACTTCAAATCCTCGACAGCTGGCTCCAGTCATCCCTTGAGGTGACCACAGGTTGTTTTCCTCTGTGGAAGCGAAGTGCCCAACAGGCTCTTACCTCAGTTTCCTGCCACCAACGGGGGAAGGAATCCTCCCCTGTGAGGGTGGGCAGGCCCTGGCACAGGGTGCCCAGAGAAGCTGTGGCTGCCCCTGGATCCCTGGAAGTGTCCCAGGCCAGGCTGGACAGGGCTTGGAGCAACCTGGGCTGGTGGAAGGTGTCCCTGCCCATGGTAGGGGATGGAGGAGGATGAGCTTCGAGGCCCAACCCAAACCATTCCAGGATTCCATAAGGACTAGGCCCAGAGGAAAGGACTGGCTTTGGCCCCCCATCTCCATCCCTATCTCCGTCAGGAGCAGCAGTTCAGTGTAACCAACCCAAAGCCACCCTGCAAACGTGCATTTCTAGCTCATTAAGCCCTCTCTTAGCGACGGTGTTTAAAAGCCGTGATGACGTTTCATTGCTCCCCCCCCTGCCCCCCCTTCTCTGTTTGGCTCTTGAAAATTAAAAGATAAGCTTTGTAAATCTCACCGAGAAGGGGGAACTGTCACTTCAGCTTTAGAAGAAAAGCCAGCAAAGAAACAAAACTCTTCTTTTGCCAGAGAGGGGAAAAAAAAAAAAAAAAAAAGAAAATCCATTACTAAAGGCTTAGAGACAAAGGCTCTCGACACAATTAAAGGCAAACCTAAGCCTTTGAAAGCAGAGGGCATGACACTGGAATACACACAAGAGGTAGAGATGAAAGACTCCATTGTGGTGCTGCTGAAAAAGTTAAAAAAAAAAAAAAAAAAAAAAAAGAAAAGGAGAGTTTCAATGGATGCATTTGCCTAAATCAAACTGGATGAGAAGCTTTCTAGAGAGGGGCTGGATTCTTCCCATGTGTTTGCACAATGCCAAGAGCCGCTGGGCTCAGTCTTAATTAGGATCCTGGGGCATTACTGGAATAACTTAGGGAGAGAGGGTCACAACGTTCATTAATGGGAAAGAAAAACGGGGCTCTGATATTTTCTGTGGGAAATTTTCCACCTGGGAAACCCAATCTGCCTTTCCAGCCTGTTAAGCTGAAGCAGAAGATGTTTCGGTGTTGTCAAGGCACTTGTTTGGCAGCAGAGCCTGGTGGGGACACGGTGCTGCACTCCAGGGGCCACCTCCAGAAAGCTCTGAGCTCCCCTGGCTCCTGCAGCCTCCAAAAGAGCACCAGACCCCAGGAGAACCCGTGTCCAAGGATGGTACAAGCACGCTGAACCGCTTGGCACCTGGCAGGGGTAAAACTGCCCCCTGCTCTCAAGCCCTCCACGCCCCCCCAGCTGCACCCCAAGACCTCTCTGTGACATTTGGGGAAGTCTGTGCTGGGAAGGGACCATCACCATTCCATAAAATCATGGATTTGCCACCCACCTTCTGCTGCAGCTGCCCAAAGCCAGGCATGGCTTGACCCTACATGCTGGCCAGGTGGTGTCTTCTGCTGCCTCAGGATCTGACTCTTCTCTGAGGGGCTCAAGATGCCTTTAAAGGAGAGCAGGTCCCTCTTCTCTGGGGATCACTGGGGCTGCAACAGCTCACGTGTCTCTGGAAGGGGTTGCTGCTACACCCAGTGGTGGCCACTTTCTGGTGCCATGGCCAGCCTGCATTTGTGTTAATGGTGGGTTTCATGCAGGGCTCTGCAGGGAGGGCAGGAGTCACTTCATACCCAAACCCAGCACCGTTACTGGGAGGGGTGTGGGGGGAAGCTGCGTGGGAAGGACGGTGCCCGAGCTCACAGGGGCTGTGCTGGCATCTTCTCCCCTCGTGGGAAGGAAGGTCTATCAGCACACATACCTGGCTCTTTAATCCTGTTTTAACTGGCATCTCCTGGGATAGCTGATCCTGTTTTGGGATGACTCAGATGAAGGCAGGAGCCGTCCCTTGTGATGGTGGGCAGACCTCAGGGAGCTACAGGGAGCTGCTGCAGAGGGTGCTGCCTTTCCAAGGCCCAGCTGGGGGTCAGTCCTTGCACCCAGCCTGCCATCCACTCTGGAATTCCCCAAGGGTTTACCTGGTCAAGGTCAACTCACAGCGCTATCTCTGATGAAACCAATTAACTTTGCAAGGAACTGGTTCCACTGAGGGCACTGAGTGCTTCCCTCCAACACTGGCTGTGTTTGTCAGACAAAACCAGGTGGCTAAGAGCTGGATTATCTTGATTCCTAGGTCATCTTTGTCTATGGCAAACTGGAGTCCACTTTTTTTGGAGGATACTCGTCCATCACGAGCAACAGAACAATCAAGCCGTGCTCTGCTATCCAGCCACAGACACAAAAGCAGGTAAAGGACAGGCCAATTCACTCTGAAATATCCTCCACTCTGATGGGTGGTTTTAGCTTCTCTTTTTTTTTTTTTTTCTTCCCCCCCCCCCGTGTTTTCCATTGGTTGGTTTCGTCACCAAGGAGACCGAATTCCTACACTGGCTGCTTTAGCCATCGCCAGAACACAGATCCAGGCGTCTGTGCCCGTGGCCAGAGCAGCACACTTATGTAAGGAACGTGTGCTGGGGGGAGTTAGAGCCCTGCTGGCCCCCTGTGTGACCTGTTAGGGTCATCCAAAGGGGAAAACCACGTCCTGCAGGTCTACCCTAAGCCCAGGGTCCCTCCCGGCGTCGTGGCTTGGCGGGGTTGGTCACCTTGAAGCTGAAGTTTCTCACCTCATGTTCCTCATACCCATGCAGAAAACCCTGCATGAAACACAACAGGGCGTTAGAGAAAGGGAAATAATTTCTAGCGTGCTCCTGCAACAGCAGCTGAGGCACTAGTCCAGAATACAGTGGTGTAACCAGCCCACTGGGCTTCCTGTCCTCAGCGAGCTGCCATGCCTCTTTGCACACCCTAGCGCCTGATTTTTAACCTCCCCCCTTCTCAGAAGCACTCCCGAGTGTGAGACCCAAGTGTGAGATCAGTTTTCAAAGCTCTGAGGAGCAGCACCACTCGATGGTGTTAACGGGGATTCTGTGCCCGCGATGCCTTTCAGAGCGCCGGCTCGCCGAGCGTGCACCGAGTCCCCCGGGACACAGACTGTCTCATGTGGTTTGCCTGATGCCTGTCACACTGGCCTCCATCTCCAGAGCAATCCACAGAGCAATCCTGAGTGGAAAACGTGAGGCAGAGCTCCTGCTCCTCCCAGTGGGACGAGGATCCGGACTGGGCTGTTCGACCAGGACAGCGAGGGGGTCGATGGCCGTGGGTCAGAGATGCCATCGGGGCTTTCAGGGCTGTGAAACCCCAACACCACACAAACGTCAGGCCACTTATATAAATGGTTACCTAATGATGTGTCCTCCCCTGTCTGCATCACAGGGAACTGATCCAGAGGAGAGTGGGCTCCGGGAACACGCTGGGAGATGTGCCAGGAGGAATTTGTGATCCCGAGTGCTGAGCGTTTCAGAGGGGAAGGTGCTGCCTCTCTGAGCCCCCCCAAAACCAGCCCAAAGCACCATCCGGGGGAAAAATCAGTGAGTTGTGCTGTCCAGCAGCCAGATCCCCTCCATCCACTTCCTCAGTTGTCTGCATTTGACCTGCTGACCTTCCAAAATACAGCCTGAACACATCTGGTCTTCGGGGCTGATTTTTCACATCAGCCCCTAGTCTGTCCTTTTCTAGAATCAGCAACAAAACCCTTTCTTGAAGCAACAGCTGCTTTCCATGATCCTATTTTCAAGCCAGCTCCTTAACAGATACTCCCCTCCCTTCCTTCCCCCTCTCCCCCCCCCCCAGTTTTAGCTGTGTTACTGCTCCATCTGGTCCCCCCGTGCTTGGAGGAATGCCAGTACCTCCTGGGGAAGAGGAAAAACGCTCCCCTCAGTTTGGGATTGTTGGGAAAACGTGAGCAGGCGCTGGCAGCCTCTGCATCCACTTCCAGTTCCGATGCTGGACCATCCCAGGAGGCTCCCAGCAGCTCTTTCTGCTCTCCATGGCAGTGCAGTGCGGATGAGACACCTCAGTGTTGCACCTGGGCATCTCCATGTACCCCTTGGACCACTCAGAGCTCCAGGGGGTTGATATCCACTGCAGAGGTAAATTGGAATAGGTGACACAGTGCATGGAAAACCATCCTGCTGGGGCTTTAGCCTGTTTGCTGGCTGCAGGCATTCCTTCCCCTCTGCTCTTCTCTCCCCAAAGTGAAATACAGCAACTTCTAAAGCTGCTGGTGAAGGTGTGGGGGGGAAGTCCTGCAAGATTTTCCCATAACCCACCCTGTGTTTCTGCTCCTGAATTGTGCAGAGATTCCCCTTCATCCCATTCCATGCACCGCTCTGTGCTCCAGATGTGATCATTTCTCACCTGCTGAGCAGAAACCTGCTGCTCCAGCCCTGCTTTTCTGCTCCATCCTGGCCCTGAGCCCCAAGACCTGCAGTTTGCAGCCCAGCTTTTTTTTTTTGTTTTGGAGGATTGGTGAGAGGGAATATGTAGTTTGTCGTTCGTTTGTGGCTAAACCTGACCAGAGAAGCATCCTGGAAAACGTCAGGAAGCCTGGGCCAGGATGAAGTAAAGGCTCTGGGGCACTTCACATTGTTGCTGGCACATGTGAGGAAAAGTTCCTTTGTTTTTGGGACAATAGCTCGCCTGCCTCCAGGGATCCCAGCGTGAGCTCCTTTCTTGCCCGGTGTTACAGCTCAGGAACGAGAAACAAAGAAGGAACTGAGGAAAGCAACTCCAGGCAACCCCAGGAAAGGGTGGATTTGTGCTCCCTTGAGCACTGGCTTTGTTAGGGCAAACAGGGAGGTGTGAGATTGTGGCAGAGGGGCTTTTCCCTGTTTTTATCAGCCACCTCTTCCCCTGCCAGGCAGGGACCCCCAGCCCCTGTGGTGGGCTTGTCCCAGGCTGGAAGCTGATGAGACCCGGAGGGGACAGGGATGTAAAACACACAAGGTTCAGGTCCATCCCGGGAAGCTGCAGCCCCCAGAGCAGGTGTGAGCAAGCTCAGCTTTCCTCCCTGCTCTGCCTCATCAGCTCCTGATCCGAGGAGACAGCAGAGACACTCACACTGCCAGGCATCCCCCTGAGAGCAGGGCTGTGCCTGCCAGGGCAGTGTCTGCCCACAGGCTGAGCACTCCCGAGCTGAGGGAAGGCAGGTGATGCCCAGGCAGGTGAGGAGGCAGCTGGTTTATGCCTGAGCCACGTTGTCTTCCCAGGGCAGCGAGTTCCCCTTGTTCCCTGAGAGCAGAGCCCAACCCCAGCCTGGTTCTCCCCTCCTGTCAGGAGAGACTAAGAAGGTCCCCCCTGAGCCTCCTTTTCTCCAGGTTGAGCCTCCCCCAGACGCTCCTCAACCTTCCAACCCTGCCCCACTCGGCACACCCGTGGTTTTAGATCTAATTTTAAGGGATTCTGGGTGAATCCTGGTCATGAGCAGGGCCTCAAATCCCCTCTGCCTCCCCAGGTTCAGTTCAGGAATCCCCAGAACTCCAGCTCTGGCTTTGTTCTTCCACACTCTGGACAGGCACCGAGCCAAGGCTGCAGAAGGCAGTTCAAAACCTTTCACCTGGTTGGGAAAGATTAATAGCCCAGAAAAAGCCTTTTTGGGGGGGATATCCAGGTCAGTTTGGTAGAGTGAGGGTGACAAATCCTTACACGGAGCCAACAGTGATATTTATCTATAATTTTCAGGATACCCTGTAACTCTGTGCTAGTTCCATTAGTAAAACTTTCCTGAAATGCTGATGCTGAGCCATTAAAAATTTAAAAAATTAAAAACTTGGGAAGGAGCACTGCAAACTGCCCCCATATTCCCACCTCTAGCTCACCTCCAGTGTGTGCACACGAACAGGAGAGCGCAAGATGCCTCCCTGCTGCCCTGTGCAAGCCCAGCATCCTCAGGAACAGGATGCACTTGAATTTCCAGGAGCTGGACAGCAAAACTGACCTTTTTTTCTGAAAAAAAACCCACAAAAAACAAAACAAAAAAATTCCACAAAACAAACAAACAAAAACCTCCCCAACCAAAACAAACAAAACACCCAAACAAACAAAAAAAACCAAACAAACACCCCCCACTCCCTCCCCCCAAACAATTAATTGAGTTTTTTTGGCTCACTGTCTGAAGATGGGCTGCAGGGAAGGTTTTACTGCAGGGACACGAGAGAGGGATTACAGCCCTGCAGTGAGTTTGTTACAAGGGGCAGATAAAAAGCAAACTCGCTGGCCAGAAGAATAAAACTCCTGATGCAACAACAACAAAAAAAAAAAAGCACAGGAATAACCTCTCCCCTTTTTGAAGCAGCTCAGAAAACAGGGACGAGGGGCCCAGACAGCTGGAGTACAATCAGCAGAGTGAGCCATGAAGGGAGAGATGAATGGCTGTGCTTACAAAATCGAGTTGTGTGGGGAGAAGATCCTTGGCTCCAGTGCTAAATCCGTGCTCTGACCCCCACGGCCTGACCCCCAGCTGGCTGAGGGGGACATGAGGCTCCTCCTCACCTCCACTGGCCTTGGATCAGGGGAGAAGGGAACAGTTCACGTGCACAAGTCACACTTCACCCCCTTCCCTAGAAACCACTCCCAAACAGCCATTGCAGAGGATTTTTGACTTGGACTATTGCATTTCTTCAGCAGGACAGAATCACAGAGCATCCTGAGCGGATGATCCATAAGGACCACCCAGTCCAACACCCCTGGCCCTGCCCAGGACACCCCAGCAATCCCACCATGTCCCCAGGGGCATTGTCCGAACGCTCCTCGAGCTCTGGCAGCCCTGGGGTCACACCTGCCCAAAAAGTATCTCTAAAATGCCAAAAACTTAAAAAAAACCCCAACCCAATACCCAGAAAATCCATGTCTTTGTACTGCTTTGCATCCATCCAGCACAGTCGTGTTCAAAATGCAATACAGACATATAACAACCACAAAAAGACCAGGGAATGTTACAGGCAAGGATGGGTGTCCTTTATGCATTTTTGTGTATTTTTTATGTGTTTGTTGACTCGAGCTGTAAGCAAACGAGATGTTGTGACATGCTCCTTAATGTTATTTTTTTTCTGGTGCTGATTTGGTATCAGTAGGAGACCAGACTGGAGCAAACTTTCTGTCAGGCACTGTTGAGATATTCCAGGGAAAATCACTGAATTTTTAGGGCAGGGCTAAAGAAAAATGACACAGGTAATACCTGTAAGATTGAATCATACACTGAGTATCATGTAGAAGTATTATATGATATATACCATAAGATAATAATATATATTATATCATTATAATATATATGTTATACAATATTGTATTATATATAATATAACTGTATTATTTGTAATATCATATGGATCATATCATTATATGATTGATATATATATATAATATAGATTTATCTATATATTATATGTATGATATCATACAAAATGACACCCATCCCTCCTGTTGAACTTCCCACGGTTGGTGATTCCCAGCCTGGGATCTGTGGAGGTCTCTCTGCGGGGCCTCCCTGCCCTCCAGGGAGTCAGCCAGGCTTGGGAGAGCCCAAGGGCTGCACATTCAATTGGCAGAGTGATTCAGCAGGGTATTGATTGAACTCCCTGCAGACAAACGACCTCTCTCTCTCTCTCTCTCTCTTTCTGGCTGTGCTTTTTCGGGGAGGGGCTTCACTCTTGTGCATTAATATTTCGGTGGATTTACGGTGCACTCGCTCCACCTCAGCACAGGCAGGGAGGGAAGTGAGGGCAGGGATGGGGAGAGAGGCAGGAGGAGTGAAGCTCAGGCTGGGAGGTTTGGGTTTCCTGCAGGCAGGCCACGAAATGAAGGGGGTTTCCACATAAACAGGCCATGAGATGAAGGGTTTTCCACTGGTTACTTCTGCTCTTCAACTCCCATCAGTGCTGCACCGAGGACAACCCCCTTGGCCTGCAGTTCTCCGGTCTGCAGCAGGATGAGGGATCAATCACCGGATCATTTAGGTTGGAAAAGCCCTCCACGGTCACTGAGTCCAACCTTTTCCCCAGCACTGCCCACAGCCCAAAGTGCCACATCCACTTTTAACTGCTTTTAACTCCCCCCCGGGGGATGGGAACCCCACCACTGCCCTTGGGCACCCTGTTCCGAGGCCTGAACCTTCCTCATTTTCCCTCTCAAATCCAATCTAAACCTAAAGCAAGATGCACTGGTAGCAGACACCAAGCACACCTCCCCCCAGGCAGCTCCTCTGCTCTTGCTCATCAGGGGGGTTTTCCCACAGAGACAGCACATTTCCAAAGAAAAATAAAAATATTGCCCATTCTTTCCTGTCCAAAGCAAGCAGCACACAAACCATAAGGCAGGACTAGACTGCTCTCAGTCATCACAGCCTTGGAGGAATCCAGGCTGATTTACCCCAGCAGGCATCTCCCAGCTGGAGATATTTCATCACCACGTGGCTGCTGTGACAGCTCCAAATGCAATCCTTGCACCACAAGGGATCATCTGCATCCCAGACCCAAACATCCCGCGCTATTCCCTGCATCACAGACCAACTGCTTCTGGCTGTGAGCTCTGAGACCCTGGGATACAGCTTGGACACCACACAGGAACACGTCAGCCCAAACTGCCAGGGCTGCCTCTGTTTCTCTGTATCATCCCCCCACGATACAGAATTTCAAGGACTCCATTTTTAACATAAAAAGGAAAGTTTGGTGGTTTGTTTTTTTTTTTTTCCAGCGTGTTCTTGAGCAGCCTTCATCTCCTCTGCACAGTGGAAGGAAACCCAAGCTGCTCTTCTTTTCCCACCAAATGGGAACCTGCCACCAAATTCAGATGCAGCCCAGACCTCGCTTCATTTTTCAGCACATTTATGGGGAGCAGCTGCTGCCACATCCCTGCAGGCCTGGCTGTCAAGCAAATGAGTTTCAGTGGAAAAGTAAGGCAGGAACTCCGTGGCTCCAGTCACCTTTAAAGGATGAGCTTGTCCCAACCCTTCCCTTACACTGAACTAGAAGTTATTCCTTGCATCCAGGACAAAACAACAGCATCCCACCTGCATCCCACTCTCCTGAACAAACCCCAAAGTTCATAGGAGATCTTTAATAACAAATGAACCCCCAAATGATCCCAAAACATGAAGCAAGAGCCACAAACACCACCTATTCCTCCTTGGAGGTTTGAGCATCAGCATTTTCACCCCTTAATTCATCCTCTTCCAAGGCTGGCAATAGAAAACCTCTCCCACCCCACCAAGTGCAGGTAAAAAACACTCCCACCACCCAATTGTCCTGGATACACAACATCAGGAAGGCTGCATTTGCTCCCAGACTTCCAGGAAATGAGTCAATCAGCATCAGAGAAACACTGCATTGAAAAAGGGAATGGGAATTTAAGGGGATTCTTTTCAAGTCAACCAACGGAGCCCATGCAGAAGCCACTGAATTTGCCCTCAGGCTGCAGTGAATGAGTCATTTTCTTTTTTTTTTAACAGCATAAATGTCATTCTTTAGTGACTTCACCTTTTCTCTGCAGGGCTGGGAGGTGAAGTGGCAGGCACTGCTCACAGACAGGTTTTCAGTTGCCCAGCCAGGGGTTTATTCCTGGATTGTTCTCCCGTGCCTGGGGCTGGCAGCACAGGGGCACAGAGGAGGGGCTTCTCTGCTGCTTTGTCCGGCTCAGACAAGGAGGGGAGGAATGTGGGGGCACCCTTTGGATGTGGTCTGCAGAGCAGATGGCTCCAGCTCTCCGTGGAAGCGCTTCCTGTTCATAAGCACAGCTCAATCCCTGCCCACAGCTTCAAGAAACGAGCAACAGCAGCAGCACAGTTTTCCTGCCCCAGGGTCTCAGAGGGAGTCAAACCCCTACAAACTAAGCCAGCCAAAGTGTGCTGAGCCACAGCAACAGCACGAGAACAAAGTTAGGAGCCCCACGACACAACCAGGTGCCAGGTCTTAACACAAGGACCCAACAACACCACCTGCAGTGCTGCCTCCAGCTCTGGAGCCCCCAGCACGAGGATGTGGAGCTGCTGGAGCGAGTCCAGAGGAGGCCCTGGAGATTCTCTGAGGGCTGAAGCCCCTCTGCTCTGGAAACGGTCAGGGAGAGCTGAGGATGTTCACCTGGAGCTGAGCTTCACCTGAAGGCTCCAGGGAGACATTAGAGCCCCTTCCAGTGCAGACAAACAGCTCCAAGAGAGCTGGAGAGACTTTGGACAAGGGCCTGGAGTGACAGGACAAGAGGGCAGGGTTAGATGGGATATTGGGAAGCAATTATTCCCTGTGAGGGTGCTGAGGCTGGTCCTGCCAGCCAGTGTCACCAGAGGGCTTTCCCACACTGCTGTATTCCTACATCCCAGCAGGAAAGCAGGAGAACACAGTCCTGATTTTATCTCCCTGCGGGTCATTCATTTAAGAGGTGGACTCGATGATCCTGGTGGGTCCCTTCCAACTCAGAATGCCTGAATAAAAGATTAGCTTTGAGCACTTAGCAGAGGGGCAGAGCCTGGCTCGGGTGCTCTCCAGCATCATCCCTTCCCTCCATGGCCGACAGATCTTCCCCTGCACTTTGAGTTCAACCAGGCTTGGCAACACAAGAAGCTGAGCTGCAAAATACCTGTCTAATCCTGGACAAGTTCTTGCCCAGTTGACTTCTCAGGACATGTGGTCTCACTCCCTTAACAAGCTCCCCCTCTTCAGGTTGACTTTGCTGCCCACCTGATGGATTGGATCCCCACACAATAGTGTCTCAGAAGCTGTGAGGGAAGGACAGCCTATAAAACACACTAAAACCAGGAACCGAAATTGAAACCGAAACAGGAACCGAAATCGAAAGTAAAACGGAAACCAAAATCGAACTGAAACTCTTTGGACCGTGGGAAGTTCACACTGCAACAATGATCTCATTTCTGAAGCACCTCTGACCTTTCAGAAGGATGCTCTGCTAGCATGTAGGTTCTCCTGCTTGATGATTCAGTGGCCACTCAGGGGGGTCACATCTCCAGCCACAAAGCGTTTCACCTGCAGAACTTCCTCCATCATTTCTTGCCCATTCCTGATCCTACCAAAGTCCACAGGCATCTTCCTCTCTTTCTGTTAGATCAAGCTGACAAGCCCTTTCTTACTTTACTCAGAGTGCATTCCCCAGCTCCTCTATTCCTGACTTTTCCTCCTCTGCTGACCCAGTTCCATCTTCCTTTGTTCATGCCAGAGCTCACAGCTATGGGATGGTGCAGTCAGCAGCACTTCATGCTTCAATACTTGATGTAAAAGTTGAAGTGACCTGCTGCAACATCAGACCTTCCTTGAGATATTTACCCCAGTAAACACCTTGTAGTGAACTCCTTGATCCTGAAGCACCGAAAAGAGATCAAAACCCACCAGAAAAAGCCTATGGGCCAGGCTGGTTTCAGGTGTTTTGAAAGCAGGCCCGTGCAGAAAGTCTTGGTTCCTGTATCTTCAAGATCTTTTCCAATCTGAATGATTCCACCTTAAAGCCTCCCCAAAGGCCTGTGCTGCAACTCTGCCTGGCTCATGAAAGCCAGGGCAGCAGCGCTGGGGCAGCAGCACAGAGGAGCCTGCTGTCGATGCCTGCTGGCACAGCAGGATGGAAGAGGGATTTATGCTTGGAAAAGGGATACCCAGGAGGCAGAGGCAGCCTGGTTTAGTCCCACAGGGAGCCAGGGAGCAGAGAGGGATGAGTCCTTGAGAGGAGATGCTGCAGAGGTATCTCAGGGACCTCACACTGGAGGGATGTGCTCGAGATTCAGGTCCTGCAGCACCAGAGCTGGTACAAACTGATACTGGGGGGCATGCACGGAGCAGGAACCCCTCACAGCACCTGTGTGATGGGCTGAGATGCAGGACACGAGGCCAGCAGGCAACTGCTGCTCCAGCTCCTCTAGGACAGATGTTCAATTAGGATGTGACATCTCTCTCTACTGTAAATCGAGTATTTTAGAGAGTGCTGCTAAACAGGTGTAGCCCGTTTAGTGTTTGTGCTAAAACACACAGGAAAACCATGCAGAAAGGTGCAACACTCACTAGAACTGTACCTAAATTAACTCACTGAAGCTGCAATAACCGGGACTGCCAGGGTCATAGAGTCCCAGAGTGGTCTGGGTTGGGAGGGACATGAAAGACCATCTCATTCCACCCCCTTTCCACTAGCCCACATTCTTTAAAGACTCTTCCAACCCAACCCAGCCTGTGATTCTGTGATAGTGAATTTACTTCTGACACCTTCCAAGAGCTGGGAATGTCACAGCAAGAAAATCAAGAGGCAAATCGTAGCAGGGAGATCTGAGCAACTTGCAATAAAATCCCTGGGCATGAGGAGAGGAAGCACCAGTTTTATTTGGGACAGTAGATCACTGCAATTTGTCAATATTCTTGTGTCCCCAGGCATTCTACTTCTACACTGGGCAGTCTTAAAACCCACTGGCCTCCATAATTCCTCCTGACTTACCACACAGAAATAAAACTTGTGATACCACGAGGCTGCCCTGCCCGTAGTCAGAGCTCACATCTGCTATATCTGGCTGTAAAAAAGACACTTCCTTTCCACTGGAAAAAAAAACAAACACAATTCAGCCATCAGATATGATGACCAAAGACAGGCACTGTTTTTTGCACACACACACAAGCTTTTAAAACCTGGCCTCAGGTTCAGACTCTTGGTGTTAACTGCAGGGACAGTGGGGGAATTGGGAACACTTCATGAACTCTGTGAACTCACACTGCACACTCCTTAACTCACGGCTGGCTACAAAGTACTGCTCAAAACTTTTGAAAGGGGAGATTTAACAAGGACCTGGAGTGGAAAGACAAGGGGGAATGGCTTCCCAGCGCCACAGGGCAGGGTTAGATGGGATGCTGGGAAGGAATTCCTCCCTCGTGGAGGAATGTGGAGGCCCTGGCACAGATTGGGCAGAGAAGCTGTGGCTGCCCCTGGATCCCTGGAAGCGTCCAAGGCCAGGTTGGACGGGGCTTGGGGCAACCTGAGCTGGTGGAAGGTGTCCCTGCCCATGGCAAGCCTTTAAAAGGATCATTCCAACCTCAACCAGCCTGGGATTCTCTGCACTGAGCCCCAAGGAGACGCAGAAATTCAGCTCAGCTGATGCTGCTCCTGCTGCCGACGAGGCCACGTCACTTTGTGGGCAAATTGTCATCAGTGCCTTTGTGTTGAGAGATGATCAACCCCTGAGGGAAGCTGCTGATCTGTACAGGTAGAAGGAAGTGCCACGCAGGCCTGTGGCTGATGGCAAACACAGTCTCCCTCACTCCTACAATAATCCCAGCACAGCCACCACCCTGGCACAGAATCTTAATACACACAAAAAGGCAACTTCCCAATGCTAATTAAATTTAGGATTAGATTTCCACACACACACCCCCACCCTCGATTTTTCCTCTCTCCAGAATCTCTTGAGGCTTCAAAGGCACCTTTCACATCACACCAGGACATTTTCTCATTACAGGGAGCAAGCTTATCAAACAAGTGCTGCTTAATTCCACACTTCAGCCCATCAGCGGTGACCCAGATTCCCAAGTCAGGAGTTCCCGGCCCATGAGAATTTCAGGCTGGATAAGCAGACAGGGAGCCTGCCAAAAACAGGGATGTGGCACAGAGGGAGGCAGGAGGAGCTGAAGGAGGGCAGGATTTTGGCCTTCAGGTTGGTCACAGCCAGGTCAGGGGCAAAGGGACGGGCTCATC
>NW_020956974.1:51085-55294 GCF_003031625.1 Empidonax traillii
ACCCAGATTCCCAAGTCAGGAGTTCCCGGCCCATGAGAATTTCAGGCTGGATAAGCAGACAGGGAGCCTGCCAAAAACAGGGATGTGGCACAGAGGGAGGCAGGAGGAGCTGAAGGAGGGCAGGATTTTGGCCTTCAGGTTGGTCACAGCCAGGTCAGGGGCAAAGGGACGGGCTCATCCCCACAGCACAGCTGGGTGGCCCCCAGTGAAGGGACCTCCACTCCTGCTGGGGGGTACCCAGAAGGAAGGGGGGCACAGGTTGTTCTCAGGAGGGGCTGTTGCAATGGGAGAAGGGGTAATGGTTTCAAACCAGAAGGTGAACAATTTAGATTAGATACAAGAGGGTTTTTTACAGTGAGGGTGGGCAGGCCCTGGCACAGGTTGGGCAGAGAAGCTGTGGCTGCCCCTGGATCCCTGGAAGTGTCCAAGGCCAGGTTGGACGGGGCTTGGAGCACCCTGGGCTGGTGGGAGGTGGAGCCCCAGCCACACTGAATCCCCAAAAGGCACAAATTTCCAACAGCTCATGGCTGATTCTATAGGAAAACTGGACCTCCCTGTGGAAGGAGCTCCATGGGATCAGCGATTGCAGGACTGGCCCCTTCACATCTGAGCCCCAGAGTATTCCATCTGCTTCTCTTATGGCTTGCCTACAACAGCACTGTCTTTGCAGGCTGCTGGCTGGAAGAAGCTAACTGCTTTCCAGCAGCCAGAATTATTCAGCTGGAAGGCTCAGACACCCACATTTTGGAAGTCAGAAAATAAACCACCTCCCTGCTGGTGACCGGCTCGTGGAACATGCCCAGCAGCCATCCAGAGTGCTGCAATCCCTGGGGGCCTAAATCATGGATATATGGAAATCTGTCATCCCTGGGGGAACACCGAGCTGCTCCTGAGGAAGGAACTGTCTGGCTCACGAGGACGGGGATGCAGATCCGTGGGTGCAAGCTCCCTGCTCCTCCCCAGGCTGCAGACACCCTGCCAGCTCCTCCTGCCTGCGCCACCACGCGTTCCCAAAGAGCCCTGTGGCCAGGATTCCTGCTCCTGCCTGGAAAGGAGCCTCCATTTCCCTCCTCTCCTCACAGGGAGCCGCCACTCTCCAGCCCCCCTTCCCTGAGGCCACCTGCACTCTGCTCAGCGAGGCACTCGAGATTGGACGCAACAAAACCGGGCAATTCCCACAATCCCCAGTGGGAAGTTTCTAGAAGCATCCACAGAAATCACAGCATGGTTTGGATCGGAAGGACCTCAAAGCCCATCCAGTCCCACCCCCTGCCATGGACAGGGACACCTCCCACCAGCCCAGGCTGCTCCAGCCTGGCCTTGGACACTTCCAGGGATCCAGGGGCAGCCACAGCTTCTCTGGGCACCCTGTGCCAGGGCCTGCCAGAAACAAAACCAGCCACTCCAGATGCCTCCTAGGACTTGTCCTTCCAGTTTGCCTGATAATTGTCCCAGAGAGCAGGGGGGAAGTTGGAGCAAGGAACACGTGCCCTTGGTGGAAGGGGAGCAGATCAAGGAATACTCGAGGAAACTGAGCACACATTTGTCCTGGGATGCACCCAGGGAGGTTGTGGAGTCTCCATCCCTGGGGACATTTCAAAGCCACCTGGGCATGGTCCTGGGCAGCTGGTTGCAGGTGACAGGGCTTGATCAGGGGGACTGGACCTCCAGAGGCCTCTTCCAACCTCGGCATAAAATTCCCAGTGGTGCATTCACTGGAAAACTCAAATCAGATCAGCCATGCCATCATTTGAGTTCATCTCAGGAAGAAAAAAGCCTGCACTGCATTCATCTGCCAGCCACTGTATTTACAATGTCCTACCACCAACCAAAAGACAACCTGTTCAAAACGTAAGATACTTTTTATGCCAGGGGATTTAAGCCAGCCAGGACATCAGAATTCTCTTCAGCATCTGGTTTGCCATGTTTTCAGTGGTTGTGCTAAATCATTAATAGATGTTGGTGCTGAATTCATCCCAGGAGTGCTGAGCTGAGTCAGTGTTGTTCTCCCACTTCAGTTTATCCTTGCAGATCGGCTGCAGTGGAACGGCTCCCTCGTTCTGCACCCGAAAATAAAGCACATGTGGGGAGGCTCAACCTGGGACTCCGGGGAGCAGGGGCTGATTTGGGGAATCAAGCACATTCAGGATGATACAATGCACTCAGCCCTTTGCAGGCAAAACACTCCCTGAGAACCTAAAGCTTTCCAAGCAAGAGGGAAGGCTTTACACTGGGAATTAACTTCAGCCTCTGGAATTCGCCTAGCGAGTCAGGCAGCTCCCTCCCATCCATCCCACTGGTATCAAGGAAGGAATAATTCCCTCTTCAAGGGGCTCTCCAGAGGGCTTGGCATTACCCATTTGCACTTCATGGCTGCTGAGGAAGGACCTTTCTATGGCAAATCCACTCCAAAAGTGTCTTTACGGTCCCCACAAGAAAATCCAGAGGAGTATCTGCTGTGAAATCATTCCCTGCGAGGATGGTATTACAGACTAAGTGATCATAAGCTAAAAATTACTGCATGGAAACGATCCATTATGGAAATACCCTGACATTCCCCAGCAGTCAGTGCACAGACACGTTTCACCAGAGTCTGCAGACTCCTCTCTGAAAAAAAAAAAAAAAAAAGCTCTGCTGTTTTCAGGGTGCTTGGTTCTCTATGACAAGTTTTGATCTTTTGGGTGACTATCAGAGCAGAAGTCCGAAGATCTGACTCCCAGAGACTTTTAAGGGCAGGAGAGAGGCCAGCACTGAGGCAGATTCCAGTTGCTGGTGAGCAAACAATCCTGCAAGCTGGGGTTTGTTCACAGTGCCAGTCTGAGCCGTGCTTTGGTGAGCACAGCTTATTTTTCACTCCTCTAAAACAATACCAAACCAAACCACAACCAAAAAAAAAAACCCCAAATAAGCAATTCCAAGTGATTTTTCCACTAGGTAAAAGACTTTAGGGACACAAAGACTTGCCAGGAGGCGGGCAGGACGATGCCTGAGGCTCTGCAAGAGACTCCTGCGCCTGGAAGGACACGCAGAGGATCGTCCCCTGAATGGAGGGAGCTCGACTCCAGCCCTGTCACTGCACTCCAGGAGCTGCTGGAGGGACGGGACGTGGGTTTTTCCTGCTTCTCCACATCCCAGATAGTGCATCCAGCACCATCTGCTGGCACTCTCTCCAGGAGCCAGCTCCTCACAGCCCTGTGCCTGCTGCTTTGGCACAGCTTGCCCAGAGAAGCTGTGGCTGCCCCTGGATCCCTGGAAGTGTCCAAGGTCAGGTTGGACAGGGCTTGGAGCACCCTGGGCTAGTGGAAGGTGTCCCTGCCCGTGGCTTTTAGGTGCCTGCCAACCCCAAAATATTCTGTATGATGAAAAGACGTACAAACGTGCTATCAGGAACTTAAGGTCTCAGGAAGAATCACAGCACAAAATCCCACTCCCTGTGTTTTTTTCCTGCTATCATTTTGATTAGAGCAGAAAAACCTGCAAAAGCAAGCTCTAGAAACACCGGAGTAACTCCAGAAACACAAACCCAGGGAGCAAAATAAAAATAACACTGCGGTCCAAATGGTTACACCAGTCAGATCTGAGTCACATTTACTGGGTGCTTGTCCTTCTGCTGAACCAGAGCCACGTGGGAAAAATCACGTGCAGCTGTCAGTGAGTGACAAAGCTGGGAAGAGACCCTGGGAGAGAGAAGAACTCCCGGAATAAAGAGGCCCTGAGCACCCGGACCTGGCCTCGCTTGCTCAGTGGCACACCTCAGAAAGAGGGCAGGAGAGAAAACATTGCCTCCAGCTCGTTATTTCCAGGCTGTTTCAGCTGTCAAAACACTCCACAATATCCCTGGAAGCTGGGAAAAGGGCTGGAGAGTTCAGCTCCAAGGGCCAGGTTCTGTAAGCACGCAGTGCTGGAGCCCCAGGCATCGGGGCACCCCATCCCCTGTGCATCCCCAGTCAGCAGGGATGCACCAACCTACACCCCCCAGAGCCCTGGAAATGCTTCTTCAGTGGGATGCTTGAGCCCCTGCCCCTGAGGTCACTCACATCTCTCAAGATCTCAGCAGAGACAATTCTCAACAACAACAACAAAAAAGAGGTGACACTCAAAAAGATGCTCCAGCAACACAAGGTTTCCCACAAATCCTCCAGGCTATTTTTAGTCTCTCCTTTAAGGTGGTAACACCAGTTCCAGGGCCCCTGTGTCCTCCACCTCTGC
>NW_020956974.1:55455-61916 GCF_003031625.1 Empidonax traillii
TCACATCTCTCAAGATCTCAGCAGAGACAATTCTCAACAACAACAACAAAAAAGAGGTGACACTCAAAAAGATGCTCCAGCAACACAAGGTTTCCCACAAATCCTCCAGGCTATTTTTAGTCTCTCCTTTAAGGTGGTAACACCAGTTCCAGGGCCCCTGTGTCCTCCACCTCTGCTGGGAACAGAGATGCAGCACGGGCAAGGTAAGGACACAGAAGAGTTTTGTGAGTGGAGAGATTAAAAAAAAAAAAAAAAAAAAAGAGATTTGGGCTCGAAGAGATGGGTTTCCATGGCTGATTCCAGCTGACAGCTCCATGGGGATGAGGTGCTTCTGGGCTCCTCTCTGCATGGACTTGCAGAAAAAGTGGAGTCAGTAGGAGGGCAGGGAAGGGTTTACCCAGGCATGGCTAAGACAGGCAGTTCATTTACACTGAGCTGGTTTATCCTTTGAGCTGTGAAATGCCCTGGGACTGGTTCTAAGCAGTCAGAACAGGCACAGGGTGGGACCCACAGCCTTCCCAGTCCTGCAGGCGCATGTTGGGAGTCTTGGGGGTGTCCAGGAGTTGGATTTGATGACCCTTGTGAGTCCCTTCCAGCTCGGGCTGTCCCATGATTTTACAGAATGGAATGACAGCCACCCTCCAGCTGCTGTTCCTGGAGCAGTTCCCTGCCTTGGGCAGGAGCTTCTCCATCCTGCCCCTTGCCTGGAATTTATGTCCCCAGGTCTCTCAGTGCCCAGACAGGCTCTGCCTGCCCAGAGCACGAGCTGGGAAAAGCAGAGTTTAAAAATTCAGGAGGGGGTTGGTCCTTCCCCAAAATTCACCCTTTCCAGCAGGATTTGGAGAGGATCAGGGATATCTGCAGGGAAGCAGCAGTGCAGCAGGATGCTGACTCCAGCCTCGGGATGGACACAAGGCCACAAAGGAAGGGCCCTGGGATAAGGAATTTGCAGGCACTGATTCTTTCCCACCGCTGAGAAGGGCAGTCTGAGGTGGAGCATCTGGAAAAGGGACGTCTTGAAGTTTTTCTAGCTCTGAAGAAATCAGCTCAGGAGGTGTCTAGACCTACTCACTGGATGTAAGGGGCTGAAATTCCCCCCTTCTCCCTCCCCAGATGTTGAGCCCCCCCAGGCAGCTGCCAAGCCTTGTATTAGCTTAGGACTAATCTGCACCATCTGTCCAAGTCTGAGAGGAAAAGAGCAACTTCTCCACTCTGGGGTTGGCCCCTGGCACAGCTGGTCTGGCTGAAGGGGTTGGCAGGAGAGGAAATCCTGCTTTTTATGGAGCCTTCAATCAGTCAGTATTGCTGATCCTCACAGAGAAGAAGCCCCTCCGTGCTTTGAGAGGTCTTCAAAGGCTCCCTTCTCTCACACATGGCTACTTTGAAGGGGAGGAACAGAGCAGAGAAAACCCCTGGACACAGCAGCACTTAGAGATTCCCAGCCTCAGGCTCCTGGGAAGGACTGGAGCAGCTGTGCCAGGCTTTTCCATGGCACAGCAGCACAGCACTCCCCACTGAGGTGGAGGACTAGAACTCACAACTCAAGATGCAGCTGAAGATCTTCCATCCTTAGGGATGCCTAGAAAGCTTTTTTTGTTTTGTTTTGGGTTTTTTTGTTTTTAGGGCTGCCTGGAAGTTTCTGAGCCCACAGGACCTGCATAACCATGCCCATGGCCCACCTCAGTCTATCTGCTCCCAAAGACAACTGGAGCCCAGAAATCTTCCAGCACTAAGTGGGGAGGGCCCAGAGGGGAGAGCCAGCAGAAGGAAAGGTGAGGCAGCAGCAAAGATGGTTCTTCTCTCCTCACAAGCATTCCTGGCGCAGGAAAATCAGCAAAACAGAGCTGTCCCATCTGGATCCTGAGATATCCTCCCCCTCCTGAGGGCTCTAGGACCCCTCTAGCTGTCAGTGGTTTTCATCTCCTCCAGGCAGCACCAGGATAAATCCACACATTAAATGGAGCTATTTTGGGCCCTTTCACCTTGGATTCACAAATGCTTCCACCTCTTTCTCTCACAAACCTCTCCTTCCCTGAACAGGGGACGCTTCAGGTTGTCATCCTGAAATGGGAACTGCAAGACCAAGCCATCTGCACCCCCCTGCCTGTCACAGAACCGGCGAGGGGGGGTGTCAAAAAATGTCCTTCAAGCATCAGTCAGCAGGTTACCCATCCCTGCCCTCAGACCTGCCCAGCATTCAGAGCAAGGCAGCCTCCAGCTGGGCTCTGCACTCCCTGGCTGAAGCAAGAGCCCTCCTATTCCCATGCCTGCCCCAGTTTCTGGCCATAAATCAGCGGTGCATTAAGATCAAGGCTGCTCTGACTACCTGTGTGCATTCAGAGAGGCGGGATTGCTCCAGGGGGAGCTTTTAAAAGCTGCAGCTCACTTGGGCCAGGTATTAAAACATATATATGTATATAAATATAAACCTATACAACCCCCACCAAAGCTGGAGTTTGTGTGCTGCGAAGAGCAAGAGAAAAGTTCAAATGTTGGTCAAGTGGAAGGTGTCCCGTGGCCTTTTGACCCCCTTCCATCCCAAACCACTCTGGGATTTTGTGATAATCACCACGAGGTTGCACAGCCCAACGTGGCACCCTCCTGGCAAGGGATCAGGGCAGGAGAAAACAGCAGGGACGTTCAGGCAACCTGCTGGTACCTGCACAGAGGGGTTTGGGGTGGGGGGCTCCCTCTGGGAGACTCAAACCACGTGAGGAAGAAAGATTTTGAAACAGGGAAAAGCCAGGAATGAAAGGAGAAAGAGGAGGAAGGGCCAAGAAATGACTCTTCCTTTAGCACAAAGAGACCACGGTGTCAAGAACAACATTAATCAAGTCACCGAGGGATGAGATGAAATTCTGTAGTTTTCTCTGCCCTGATGGGAGAAACCTGGGTGATAAACAAGAGAAAATGGGAATTGCTCATTGACAGAGCATTTACAATTACCTTCTGGGAGGAATTTGAGCGATTGCAATATATACTAAAATAATAATTAAAAGAAAAGAAAACAAAAAAAAAAAGGGTCAGTGCTCATAACCTGCCTGGCATTATCCATGGACAGAGGGACATCATCTCCAGCCTGTTCTTCTGCTCCTGAGCTGATGGGTGTGTCGTTAAGCTCCTTCTCCACTAAACTCTTTCCAGTGATGCATCCTGACATTTCCAAAGCTTCCCTTACCTAAATTTCGTGGGGGGTTTTTTGTTTGTTTGTTTTTTTGGTTTATTTTGGTTTGGGGTTTTTGTTTGTTTGCTTGTTTTGGTTTTTTCCCTTTCGGAATTCAGCAGGACAGGGGAACAGGGAGCGACAGCCGAGCCGGGAGGCAGCCTTGGCTCCAGTGCGAGCCGTCACCCTAATCCTTTAATGCACCGACAAAGCAAATGCCAAACTAATGAAACACCAGCTCGTGCCTTCAAAGGGGAGAACTTCAGGCCGGGCATCGCCAAGGGAGCGAAGCTGAGGAGTTCACCGAAGTCAAAGCCGGGATATTGTTCCTCAAAAAGGAAGGAGTGCCAGACAACCACAAACACCCCGATTTGGGGAAGGCTCTTTTAAAAGGGACGAAAGGCCAGAGTAAAGTGATGTGAGACGTGTAATCTTCACGGAGAGCAGAAGGGAAAGTAAGGGAGGGGGATTTGATGCAAATCACTTATTCCATTCCTAGTTTATATTCATGGGGAAGGGAGGGGGACTCAAATAATTCGACATCCAGACAACTTCACAGGAGCTTAAGGGATCTTTGCAATAGCGCTGCTATTTCTGGCATGCCGAGAAGTAATCCCAAGATTAATTATTTCTTTGGAATTTAGGCAGGCACGGGCATTGCCCTCTTCCTCACCTCCTTGCGGCTGGCATTCCTGGGAATACCTTCCCTGCTCCACTTCTTTTGCACCCTCCAAAGAACAGTCGTGGGTTTTCTACTTACTTGGGGGCATTTTATTTCAAATAACACGCTGGATTTTCTGAGGAATCAAACTCCATTTCAGCACAACACGCAAATCTTCCCACTACCTGCACCTCCAGCAGCCATTTCAGTAAAGTCCACAGAAACACCCTCCCAGTACTGACAGGGAAATGCCTAAAGCCTTCAGTAATCCTCTATCAAAATCCTAAAGGTCTCCACCACATAGATGTCTTTTCTGGCCACAGCAGCTCCAATTTATTTGGATTTATTTTTCCCCATCTATTTCATGAGAACAACAAAAAAAAAAAGAGCTGGTAGGTTCTCCCAGCAATACCCTCTCTCAGTCTCCTTGTGGCTTAGCAATCACCTCTTCTTGGAATTATGGAATCACTTAGGTTGAAAAAGCCCTCAAAGAGCAGAGTCCAACCACTCCCCCAGCACTGCCAAGGCCACTACTAACCCATGTCCCCAAGTGCCACATCCACACATCTCTTAAATACATTCTTCCCCTCCACTGCCTCAGAAAGAGACAAAAATCTCAACAGGAGATTCCCCTCCAGCTCCACATTCCCCTAAAACTCCTGCAGCCCTTCAGTCATCTCTCATCTGCTGATAAATCTCCTACTCCTTTCTCCTTTTTCATCCAGCCTTCAGGTCAGTGTTTTACAAGACTCTCAGAATCACTCCTGGGCTCAGGGCAGCAGTCAGGACTGAAACCAAATCGAGAAGCATTTAAAGGATTGTAATATCTATTGCCATTAACTATGCAGGGTTTCATTAAGATAACATGATCTCTCTAAGTTTTGACTTAGAGTTTGGATAAGTGGAGAGATCTCTCCTTGCCCTGAGCACCGAAGGTCTGGGAAGCAACAAAAGAGTCAGCACTGCAGGGGATCAGCATTTAAAGGGGATGTATCCAGGGAATCACAGATTCCAGACTGGTTTGGGTTGGAAGGGACCTTAAACACCATCTCATCCCACCCCTTTGCCATGGGCAGGGACACTTCCACCAGCCCAGGCTGCTCCAAGCCCCGTCCAGCCTGGCCTTGGACACTCCCAGGGATGGGAGCTTCTCTGGGCAACCTGGGGGTTATACACCCTCATTTTCTATCCCAATACTGTAGAATTCACCTGGTTCATGATGATTGAGACTAAGCTACGATTGAGCCTCCAGACGATGGAAACCATTGGGAGAAGGTTCAATAGCAAGAACAATTTCAAGGAGATCACATTGTGACACAGAGGTACAGTCAAATACAGCCAAACAGGTCATATCCAGGAACCAGGAATGCAGATCATTCCCACAAAATGAGACTGTCCCAGGCAGCACGACAAGAGGACAAGCAAGATAGGAATTGCCAGGTAAAACCAAGTTCTTGGCTAAAAAGAGTTTTCAGTCCTTTCATGCATAACCTCAGGGCAGCGAGGACAGTCTTCCTCTTTTAATCTGGACTCATGGCTGTCCCAAAGAAGCCATGCACAGGATTGCAGAACAAGTCTGTAAATTATTGGGAGACCTGGAAAACACGTTGGAGAGTTCTGATCTTAAAGGGCATCTCTGTAATCAGAGCACACGGACACAGGGAGAGAGAGAAACATCCTGCAGAGGATTCCCTTGGTACAAAGCACAAAAGCCACCAGCTGGAAATTTGGTGGAGGAAAACAGGATCAGCAAAACTATGGATTGATGGTGCAGAGACAAGAAAACCCTCTGCAGGGCAAGTCATGTCAAAGGTCAAAGCTGTGCTTTGTTTTTCCACTGCTTGGCATCCACAACGTGCTCTGGCACAACCTCAGAGGCTCAGGTTTGACAAAAGCCACTCAGACTGAGCTGTCCAGGTCATTTCAGAGAGCTGGCCATGCTGGAAAATAGCAATTGCAGATATTCCCAGAAGGATCCAGGGTGTGAATCACAACAAGGCTGGACTCTGCCTCAACAGCCAATCCCCCACGTGCAGATTAAAAAAATAAGTTTCAGTCTCAGCCACCCTTTAAGGGGGAAAAAAAACACAAAACACCAGAAAACCAATTCACTGGGGGAAGGACTTGTACATTTGTCACATAAATGTGATGCTTGCTGGGCACTCTCCTGAAATCCAGGGTGACAGATGAGGGAAACCCATCACGGTCAGGGGGCTTCAGCCTTGGAGCTTGACATGTGCAACAGCAATTTTTTAAACTACCAGCCCCAGCGTGAAGCTCGTGCTCTTCCTCTGAAGCTGAAGGCCAATCCCAGCGAGATAACACCGTGCCATGCTTAATAATCCCAGGGATCAGAAATCCTTTGATGCTCATGTTTGAGTGGGAGTATTTTTAGAAAAACGTTGGCTTTAGCTAAAAAAAGAGCCCACTCCACATACTATCAGTCGACTGATCACAGATAGTATCTTATCTCTAAATAATGCTGCTCTGGAGAGAGGCTCCAGCATGATAAAAAGGCACTTGCCAGCTGGTTTAAAGATGCAGAAGTGAACACAAGTAGCACCAGCTGCAGGAAAGATCAGCTCAAAGAATCAACATTTAAAAAAAAAAAAAAAAAAAAAAAAAAAAAAAAAAAAA
>NW_020956975.1:0-1063 GCF_003031625.1 Empidonax traillii
TCAGTTCTATGAGATCAGGCCGCTTTCTGGCCAGCCTGACTAAAGGCTGATTTTCCTACTGGAAAGAGCACAGTGCAGCTCCTTCCCAAATACTCTTCAGCAAAGCTGTTAAAACTCAGAGAACTAATCATTCCTTGCACACCTTCCTACCTTACCTCTCAATGAGGCTCCCGGATGCTCACTCTTGCCCTTGTCCAGGACAGCAGCGGTGCTGGGGGCAGTGCTGCTCCCCTCCCTCTCTCGGGGCTCCTGGCTCAAGGCCCCATGAGCAAGGTGGGAGCCGTGACCTTCACTGCCAGTGTTCCCACACCAGCCTTGCAGCCCAATGGGGGAACAAGGGCACGTGAGTATGGAGGTTACTCAGGTCTTGCCACACACCAAAACCCCCTTGGTTTCTTTGTCGGCGTATTTCACATGGACTGAGAAGAAGCTGTAGATCAGGGAAAAGGGAGGAAGGTAGTTAGCTGACCTCACTCGTAATGGGTTTTTATAAGGGTTTTTTTTTAATCATTCATTCCAGAAGACCAGTTTTTAGTTTTCATGTAACTAGCATCAGTTTCTTTCCCCTTAACAGTAACTAACCAGCAAGCCAGGAGAGAGATTCTACTCATTAGTTTATGTTTTGCTATTTGCCCATCCATCATTACAGGATCTCTTTCCTTCCAAACAGTAGGCAACCCACAATGGTCTCTAGAATTTGACGCTGTCTAGGAAGTAGATGCTTTCCAATGCTAGTTCTCCAGTCCTTTCCTTCTGTAATTCCCACTTAAGTCTGGGTTACGTTTTGTCAGGTGTTTGTTTTTTTTTTTTTAGTTTTGGTTTGGTTTGTTTTTTTGTTTGGTTTTTTGGTTTTTCTTTGTTTGTTTGTTTGGGTTTTTTTTTAATATTTCCCTTAATTGTGAAGGAAGTGCTGGGAAACAAGCAGCTGATACAATTAAAAGAAGCTTTGAATTCTGTGTTTGGTGTCCCCAGTATTCAGTGGGCCTATATGATTAATGTATCTGTAGGGTGCAAACTGGCCAGCCAAATGTTCTCCTTGATTGTGACACAGATTTATTCCCGG
>NW_020956975.1:4365-18531 GCF_003031625.1 Empidonax traillii
CAGGTTGGTCAAGCAGGACCTGCCTATTCTGAACTCACCTTGGCTGAGTCTGATGCCCTACTTGTCCTGTATGTGCTGCATGATGGCACTCAAGGGGATCTGCTCCATGACCTTCCCTGGCACTGAGGTCATGCTGACAGACCTGTAGTTCCTCAGATCCTCCTTCTGACCCTTCCTGTAGATGGGAGTCACAGCTGCTAACTTCCAGTCACCTGAAACCTCCTAGTTAATCAGGACTGATGATAAATGATTGAAAGGGGCTTGATGATCTCTTCTGTCAGCTCCCTCAGTACCCTTGGGTGGATCCCATCTGGCCCCATTACCTTGCATGTGTCTAAGTGGTGTAGCAGGGCACTGATCATTTCCCCTTGGATTATGGAGTCTTTCTTCTGCTCCTCATCCCTGTTTTCCAGGTCAGGGACCCAGGTATGTGGAGGACAACTGGTCTTACTTTAAAGACTGAGGCAAAGAAGGCATTAAGTACCTCAGTCTTTTCCTCAGTTTTGGTCTTGTGCTTCCCCCCACATTCAATAAAGGATGGAGATTCTCCTGAGCCCTCCTGCTGCTGCTGCTATATTTTCACAAGCATTTTGAGTGTCTTTTACAAGTTTCTACAAAGAAATTCTTTACCGTGAAGGTGGTGAGGCACTGGGACAGGTTGCCCAGACAAATTTTGGATGCCCCAGCCCTGGAAGGGTTCAAGGCCAGCTTGAATGGGGCCCTGAGCAAGCTGGTCTAGTGGAAGGTGTCCCTGCCCACAGCCAGGGGGTTGCAACCAGGTGATCTTTAAGGTCCCTTCCAGTGTTGCCTCATTGCATTCCTTAATCTATCTAAAAATCCTGACAGAGATTCTTGAGGTTCCTGATGTACTTCAAAAAGGTTTGGCCAATTCACTGATTTAGGTATAGCATATTCCATCCCTTTGATCTCCCACTCCCTATATGCTTTTAGTTTAGTCATGCACACTGTCCGACCAGGGTCTCATCCTGGTTTCTGGAGGGGAAAGTGGCCTTTTCCCTCTTCTTCGTTGCCTATTTGATCTGTCGCTGTTCCCTGGGCTGTTGGAAGAATCAGTTGTTCTCCAGTCTCTGTGATTTTGTCCAACAGCAGCTGAAATACCTTCCCAGTCAGGATTGTGCTGCTTCACCGGGAACTGAAAGCGGTTTGGTGACACCTAGTGGGTCTTCGCGGCACCTCGAAGCTGCTTTTTCCCAGCTGTCCAGATCAAACGATCTGAAAAGGACTTTAACTAATGCTGGTCCTTCGGGACCCATAGCTTCCCCTAGGGGAGCTTGGAGAACCCCTTGTCCTTTCTTTTCAAGCTTTCTTGTCCAGGAGGGCACCAGGCTGTCAGGAGGGGTTCTTAAGATTAAGTTGTACTTTTTTCCTTTGGCTAGAGAGGCCCCATCACATCTGAATGAATTCTCTTCCTTTAAATACTGTTCTTTCCATAATCTAGTACACTTTTGTCCAATGCTGCAAGCAGAGCAGCAATGCCTCAAACCCTTATTCTCTTTTTTATGTTCTTTTTCCAAGCTTAATACCAGGGGATGGCTGGTAGTTTCTGGGTATTTTCCAGGGGAGAAGAACATATCTGCGTAAGCCATTTCATGCCATTTATTCTCTCTCCTTAGAAAAAGCATGAGCTGCAATGGAGTATTATAGTTGAGTGTTCCATTTTGGGGCCATTTTCCTCCTTCGTCTAATTTATAAACAGGCCACCATTGATTGCAATACTTTATAAGAGTTTTTTTGATCTACACTCCCTCCAGGGGGTCCCCCTATACTTCTCCAGTGTGCTAAAATGCACCCTACTGGGCTCTTTTTTAAAATGTCACCACTCTTGACTTCCTCCCATGTTTGTTTATAAGTATAGGTAACTATGGTAATGGCAACAATAATATCTCACCCAGGGCAGCAAATGAAATGGGGTAGTGTGATGGTTCGGACTTGGCTCCCTGCCAAATGCCCAAACTCACAGTAGCAACTCCTTCCCTCCCCTTCTTTTCTTAGGGCAAAGGAAAAAAAAAACTATAAAACTTGAACCCCAAATCAATTTAATTATATAAAAATATATATATTTACGTATATTGCAGTTATATACAATTAAAATACTATGTACACAGCTAAGGGAATCCAAGCACCCCCGAAGGGAAAGGGGAAAAAAGGGACAAAAAAGGGACAAAACCAAGATAGATGTGCACAATCAAACCCAAGAACTAGCAAAAGAAAGAACTAGCAAAACAAAATCTCACCATGTCCTTCAGACAAGCAAGATCGCCAGACATGACCGGCACTCTCCAACCGTGTGGCAGAACAGCGGTCCCTGCAAGCCTGAGCCTTAGATAAGCGAGACCAACGCAGTGACCCACTGCTCCTGAACCTCACCAGAAGAGAAGAGAGCAAGGTCTCTAATCTCCAACTTATTTATACCCTGGTTTACATAAAAATCGTATGGAATACTGGGTACATGGCCGCTTCCTTGGTTACGAGCTGGTTACCAGGAAGACCTAAACCTGCAATTGGCCAATATGCACTTTACTAGATTAGCAAGGTGGGGAACCAAGGGGCCTTAGTTTAGAACCACATGATCCTGAATGAATTAGAAGGCAAAGCAGAGTGAGTGTTTGTGGGACCCAGTGCCCTGGATCACCAGAGGGTGTTAGAGGGGCTCTGGACAATCCTAAACTGGGCTGATCTGCTGCTGCCTCATGGAGGTCTCTGTTCCAGTTTGTGGGTGCTCACTGGGGACTGGTGCTGTGAGGTGCTTGTATCTGGCAGATCTCATCCTTCTCCTCTAGGGCACACTTACAGCTCAGAGCATATTTGCCTACATCCCATTGTATAGTGAGTTTTTTCCAACCCTTACAGGAGTTAAAATATAACTCTCTGAGATTTCCCAGGCATACAGCAATTTCTGGTCCACTTCTATACTGAAGAAGCACTGGAAATAGGCTTTTGTCTCATCAAAGTCTGATCTGGAAATGTGTCTGAGGTAGGTGGTACATAGATAGGTTTTCACTGCATAGAATTAAGGTTACTCAAAATGGAGATGATTTTATAATATCGTGGAAGAATTTGAGAAAAAGTATCAAATGTGCCATCCTGAAACTTACAGAAATAGTTGAAACAAGCATATTTTCACAGATCACATCAATTTTGTGGAATCCCTGTGTTCTCCATCAGAAAAATTTGGCAAGCTGTAGGCAAGACCCTGATCCCCACATGTAAAGCTGTGATAATGTTTATCTGGCAGCTCTTAATACAGAACCTCTGGTTTTTGAGTTCTTTTTGAAAGGCCTCAGCATTTCAGCTGACCCAGCTCTTACTCTGCCACAGACAGTTGTCACCAGAAAAGAGAACTGCTGGTCTCTTTGCAGTTTCTTTATTGAGGTCCTAAGAGAGTTTTGGAGTGCTGAGTTTCCCGGTGTATTTTAACACCGTGTGTATCACCTCATGAAGAGATGTTAAGTGTCACTTGTGGGAATGAAAACTGCTGTGGGCTCTTTAGAGGGAAGATGCAATATAATTCTGAGTCCAATGTATTGATGCCATAATTTCCCCCGACCTTGGTGTTTCTTAGTCTTTGTGTTTATGCTCTAAAATGTGAAGTGGTCATTTCCTTTCCCATTTTCTTTCAGGAGTTCTGTTTACCAAACACATCTCCTTTAAGCAAACTGAAACACTCTTTTCCTGAGGTTTTTGTTTCAAGTATTGGCCTCAACACACAGTGGTGCTACAGTATTCCGCAACAGGGCTCCCTGAGAATGTAGATGCTGAAGCTGCAGGTTTTTCTACCTTGCTGTGTTCTTCTATCTTAATAGCTCCTCTCTGCTTGGCTTTCATGGCATTGGGGTGCATATCCTGCACAACTCTCTTGTCACTCTTTGGATAATTTGATTTATTTTTCTTTCCAGCACTTGGTGGAGGAACGTTTGTAGAGAGTGGTGCCTGTCTGCAAGTCCTCAGGACCGTGCTGATTAGGGGACAGTGTCCAAAGAATAAGGAAAAGCCAAGGAGTTCTGGATACTCCCCAAGGCTGGGCAAAACAGAGGCATATATAGCAGTATCTGTATTATTTTTGTTTTCTGTCCAGTCTTTTTCTCTCTTTTCCTGTCCCTTGGAATTCAGGGTTGATAAAAGTGAACATTTTAAATATAAAAACCCTTCATACCCACCTTTTCTGTATGTTGGTATTTCAGCTCACATTAATTTTTATCAGCTTAGGAGGCTTTGGAGAAGAGCTTGTACTTGTTACTGATACTTGTGTCTTTCCTACTGGTCTATAAAGCTTCATGGGCATCTCCAGCACTAAATTAATATTGGTCATGTAACCAGAAGGTCCGTTTAAGCTCACTGGCTTCAGACCTGTCTGCTGGGCTCTAATTAACATTGGCACTGTGTGCTTGAGCTGTTTCTCTCGTGGCCTCGGATGCCGTGCATTATTGACGTCCCTTCCCCAATGCACAAACAAGGTTGCCACGGGAAAGCCCAAGGGCTCCCAGTCCATCAGAGGCTTCTGTGAACAAAAACCAAGCTGTCTGTGTGGCAGGAGGCTGCCACGAAGGGCTGTGCTGCTCAGTAAGTGAAAGAAAGAATAGCTGAGCAGGTTTCTGGATCCAGGCATGTCAGGTGACAGTCACTGCTGTGGAAAGGAGGAGAAGCCCTGCTTAGCCCTGTGCTCCTGCCTGTGACGCCCAGAGGCTTCAAAGCAGAATGAAGAGGTTTAGCCAAATAAGCCCAGGATGTGTTTGTTGAAAGAGTGGGGCCAGTCTTCGTGTCTTTAGAATCATAGAATTAACTGGGTTGGAAGAGATCTCCGAGATCATCAAGTCCAACCCTTGATCCAACCCCACTGTGATTACTAGATCATGGCACTCAGTGCCACATCCAGCCTCGTCTTAAAAACCTCCAGGGATGGTGGATCCACCACCTCTCTGGGCAGGCCATTCCAATGCCTGATTACTCTCTCTGTAAAGAACTTCTTTCTAATATCCAACCTAAACCTCCTTTGGGAGAGCTTAAGCCTGTGCCCCCTTGTCCTTTTGCTGGTTGCCTGGGAGAAGAGTCCGACCCCCACCTGGCTACAACCTCCTTTCAGGGAGTTGTAGAGTGTGATGAGGTCAACCCCAAGCCTCCTCCAGACTAAACAACCCCAGCTCCCTCAGCCTCTCCTCACAGGACTTGTGCTCAAGTCCCTTCACCAGCCTCGTCGCTCTCCTCTGGACCTGCTCCAGCCCCTCAATATCCTTCCTGAACTGAGGGGCCCAGAACTGAACACAATACTCAAAGTGTGGCCTCACCAGCCCTCAGTACAGGGGAAGGATCACTTCCCTGCTCCTGCTGGCCACACTGTCCCTGATGCAGACCAGGATGCCATTGGCCTTCTTGGCCACCTGGGCACACTGCTGGCTCATGTTCAGCCTCCCGTCAATCAGCACCCCCAGGTCCCTTTCTGCCTGGCTGCTCTCCAGCCACTCTGTGCCCAGCCTGTAGCGCTGCAGGGGGTTGTTGTGGCCAAAGTGCAGGACCCGGCACTTGGCCTTGTTGAACCTCATCCTGTTGGAATCTCCAGCCTGTCCAGGTCCCTCTGCAGAGCCCTCCTGCCTTCCAGCAGGTCGACACTCCCTCCCAACTTGGTGTCATCTGCAATTTTGCTGATGATGGACTCAATCCCCTCATCTAAATCATCGATAAAGATGTTAAACAGGACTGGGCCCAGCACCGATCCCTGGGGGACACCACTGGTGACCGGCTGCCAGCTGGATGCAGCCCCGTTCACCAGCACTCTCTGGGCCCGGCCCTCCAGCCAGTTCTTAACCCAGCACAGAGTGTCCCTGTACAAGCCGTGGGCTGCCAGCTTTTCCAGGAGTATATTATGGGAGACAGTGTCAAAGGCTTTGCTGTCCAGACAGACACATCCACAGCCTTCCCCTCATCCACCAGGTGGGTCACCTGATCATGAAAGGAGATCAGGTTGATCAGACAAAACCTGCCCCTCCTAAACCCGTGTTGGCTGGGTCTGATCCCTTGTCCATCCTGTAGGTGCTGTGGGATTGCACTCAGGATGATCTGCTCCATAGCCTTGCCAGGCACTGAGGTCAGGCTGACAGGCCTGTAGTTTCCCCGGTCCTCCTTGCAGCCCTTTTTGTGGATTGGTATGACATTCGCCAACTTCCAATCATCTGGGACCTCCCCAGAGAGCCTTCTCCTCATCCCTGTTAACTATATTTCCCCCCAAGTCCAACAAAGAATGGAGGTTTTCCTTGCCTCTGCTTTTGTTATTAATGTATTTATAGAAGCACTTTAGAAATCTCCTATAGAAAGGGGATTTCAAGGCAATTTGTTTTGTTAACTTGTGAGGGATGATTGGACTGTTCTTTGTTGGGGGAGAATGAGACTGGTGAAAGTGTTTGAGGTGCTATTGGATGGATGAGAGAGAGAGGGTGGGACCCCGTAGCAAGGTTTATCCCATGGCTGTCTCAAGGAAGGACACGATCACCAGGTTGACTTCCAGGATGCATGTGAGCACACGGACACTGCTCCTTCCCCATGTAACATAACGTGTTATATATAACAGGATGTGCAGGTGGCATAAGAGCACAGCCCCATGGGTGACATTGCTGGAGGTGAAGTAGGTGTGACCCAAGTCAGACTCAGGAGGGAAGGTAGTCTGTTCCCTGAGGATAGCTACAATTTTTTTATGCCTTTCAGAAAGCATGAAATAAAACTTTGGCTCACCATTTTTAAGGCTAAGCATATGGGCCTTTTGTTGACTCTGTTCCATCACCTTCAGTATTACCGCGCCAAAAGAAAGGAGAGTCAGCAGGTGCTCAGGGAGAGAAGCTGGACATTAGATGCTCCTGGGTGGTCTTAGTCTGACCAGCTCACCAATTTTGCTCTACTTTTGTCACTTTTGGTGATTTAATGAAAGTCACACTTGTCAGTGCTGGTAATGCTATTTCTCTCTAAAAATGCTCATTTTGAGACACCCAGGGGCTCAACTTTTTCTCTAAAGGTGAGCTGGCAGCTTGTTGCACACCCCTTAATTAAAGAGAAGGACCAAACACTGTATTGGGGAAAGTCCTATGGATAGCTACTGACATCACTGTTCTATAGCAACATCTCTAGCTGATGTCTGTGCCAGCTGCATTAGGTGCACATACGTATACAGGAAAATGCCCTACTTTAAAAGGGTTTATTGCTTTAGAAGAAAATATGGAGAGAGGTGAACAAGCAGCATTTCTGCTTTGCTTCTTTTGCTGACAGAAGCTGGAGCAGGTTGAGTCTTGCCTGCAACGCAGCTGAAACATAATTTTCTTTGTGTCTCCTAAGGTCTAAAGCAGTGCTGAAGTCTGAGGGCAGTCCTCTACCTCTTGCTGGCAGCAAAAGCGAGAAGCTTTTCAGGGGAATCCTCCCGTTTGATGCAGGAGATGTCACATTTGGAGATCCTTTTGCTGCAGTCAGCTCATTTTCTGCCATTCTGCGCTATATGGGGTTATTTTCTCACATATCTGATTATTCAGCCTCGGAGAAGCTGAGAGAATTGCGTAGTTTAAGGTGACTCATTGGAAGGCTGAATCTTTTACTCCTACAGTGCTGGTAGCAACGGGGTGGCTGTTTTTCACCAAGTGAGGTGACAGTCACCTTCCCAAACCACAAAAGGGTGTGCGTGCTGCCTTTGCTAGTTAGAGAAGGATTGCTAACTCCTGCAGATGGGTTTTCTGTGGGATTTTTGCCCCCCGTAGGAACTGAATTATTGCCCATTTTTACAGCTAAAGAGCCACTTTGCACTTGCCTATTGACCTGCAGGTTGGATACAGTTGTTCAAGACTTAGTGTCTGAATTCCTTATCTCACAGTAGTCATGTGGACACCTCTATCCAAATAATTGAAAGACACAGGCTGAGAGATTAACAGAGAACCTCATGTGAGCCCTTGCACTTCTGCATAGAATTTCTCTTTTAGTGTACATGAGTGTTTATAAAAACAGCCAGTAGTGACCTTGTTACAGAAGATTTCCAAACTAGACATGGAAATGATGAAATTATTATTATTTTTACATTTGAAAGTAGCTTTTGATTGAGCATAACAACAACAAAACGATGCACAATATTGCTGCTCTGCACTGCATATTGCACAATTATCCCCAGCACAGGGGAGAGGTATAAAATATTTGTAATGGAGGTGGTGGTAAGTTACAGTTTGGCAGCATTCAGTGGAGATCCCAGAGACTGTGGCCGTGCCACGTTAGAGGAATTAGTTCTCCTCTTTTCCTAATCTTGCCTGAATGTAAGACTGGTATGAATTTACACTGATCCAACAGAGAGGGGATCCCAGCTCACACTGGAACAATTTACCTTGCAGAGATGTTATCAAAGACTGCAGTGAAGGGGGCGGAAGCCTCCCCCTCCCTTTTCTCAGTTTCCAGATACACACTTTGCTGTTTGCTTGCACACTGTGGAAGGCTTTAGGATGATCCGTGCACAGGGATCATGAGCAGGCAGTGAGGGACTGGGAGCGTGTCGCTGTTTGGTGTGTGCTCCTGACTGAAGGTCTGGGTTCTGTTGAGGTCCCTCTGGTGATTGTGGCTGCAGCACAAGATATCCCTTGCATTTCAAGATTTCTTCAGAGAAGTTGTTGCTATGCAGCCTTGTTTATTCCTGGTATTTGACACTGTTCACCTGCAGGGCTCACACACCTGGAAGGGGGAGCCTGCTGTCCAGCTGGAGAAGAGGTCTGGCTTGACAAATGGCTACCCCTGCTTCCAGTTTGGGAATCACAGGGTCTGGAGCTGAAGAATTCCTTGCTCCCTTGTGGGAGGCAACCTGCTTCATAGCTCCTGGAGGGATTACAAGTTTACCAATGTGGAGCTAGATTTCCCAAGTGAAGGACACGCGTGAAGGAGGTTGGTGAACAGCCCTGTCTTAAGTGCTGTTGCTTTCTCAGCAAGGTGGTGCTCTGGCAGGGGCTGACAAGAGCCAGGCATTGGGATTGCTTTTTCTGTGCTCTGGTGGAGGTTTCTTGATGCAAGCATCTCTCCCAGAAAGCAATAAAATCTGGGAGAAAAATTTGATGATTCTTCCTTTTCTCTTTCTCTTTTCAAAAAGGTTTTAAAGCCGCAGGAGAGGAGCTTCTGCTGGATGACTCCAGCTGTGTGCCTGGGATTTTAGGTGTCATTAAAAGAGACTCAGGGGTGTGGAAGAAGATGGGTGCTTGGGGTGGTGGAAGGAAGGAGGGGAGAGGAGGACAGGCAGGAGCTGCAGAGCGGATGGGGTTGCTTATTGACAGGGAAGCTTCTTTTCATAAGAAGAGCAACAGCCTGGCTTCTGCTGCACCATGGGAGGCAGAGCAAGAGCTCCTGCCTCAGCTCAGGTGCTCCCAAGGCTCCCTTTGCCGCGGTGTGAGGGCAACTGAGAAGCCCCAGCTCACCTTCTGCTCAAAGTCCCTTGCTCTGAATGGAGCCAGAAAGCAAAAATTCCACCTTTGTCCTTCCTGGGCTCACACTGTTATTTTCCAGGTAGCATCAATGAAGTCCTAACCCAAATCAAGTTTCTGTATTGGCCCCTGCTGGGATTTAGATCAGTGTTATATGGCTCCTGGCTAATTCCTGCAGGGTGGTGAAGTCTGCTCTTGCCAATGGTTTAACCTACTGTGTTTCACCGAGCTTAACATTGGCACCTCACTCCAAAGGATGTAGGGGACAAGTGGAATTATTTTACTCCAAGCAAGGAGAGAAGAAGTGAACTTTAGTGAGCTTACAGGTTCTCTGATACATAAATGCCTAGTCTCAAAGTGCTCTCATTCTGATGAAGAAACATGCCTGCAGGCTAGCCTCTGTTTTCAAATGGTTCATTACTGACAGTATGAACCTCTGAAAATTTGATCTGGGAAAGATGTAGTAGGGTAAGGAGGGAAGATCTGCACTCTAACCCATCTTGTATTTTTTTTGTGGTGTGGAGATGCCAGCCTACCACAACAGCAGAGGGAGGACAAACCAAACTCTCTGAAGGATTGAGATGCAGGGACTCTTCTCATTAACAGAGTTGTTTGCTGGTTCCTTTCTCCCTCTGTTTCTATCTGTCTCTCTGGAGAGAGTGCTTTTGCTCGGCTTATTTTTCTTCCTCTTTTTTCCTGGCAATATCCATACTCCCTCACTCCTAACAATTTAGCAAGCCAGGGCTCTGCTGCAGAGACTGCTGCTGTAGTGACACTGGTAGCTGCTCATATTTCTGGATTATCTGTCAACTCAGGGCCTTTGAAAGCTTTGCAAAGCTTCCAGTCATCATTTGCACTTTCAGTTGGAGATAGTGCCTTGTAAGAAACTAAATCTCACTTACTCAAAATCTGTGGCCTGCAGAAGTCCTAAACATTTTTCCGGCCTTAAGATTTAAATTTCTCTGCAGGTCAGGCAATGAATTGGCAGCAGAGTTAGCCCTGCTCCTGCAGACTTCCACTTTTCATTCCCTTCTTTGGCTTTGTTCACTTTAGAAAATTGGAAGTGATGGCATTTGGGAAATATGTGGTGCTTTCTGTCAGGTCAGTGAGCCAAACCATCACATGGTTTTGTCAGCCCTCTCCAATGAGTGGCACGTTCACATCTGGGGGCTCTTTTTTGTCTTCTTTCCTGTAAGCATTTCAGTTTGCTGCAGACACAGCCTATTACTCCTTTACCTCTTGGTGGCTTCTGGCTCACCAAGGGCAGATGCTGCCAGCTGGCAGGTATTAAAATAGAGGTGTTTGTCCTGCACTGGGTCCTCTGGGCACCACGGTGTGGGGCTCTGAGCATCCAGTCAGATGCAAGACAGCCTCTGCAGGCATTAGCTTGGGAACACTTAGGCACTCTAGGGATTTAAATGCCTGTGGAGTTATGTGATACCTTGTAGGTTAGCTGAATGGAGGCTTTAAATATTTCAGTGATGCCTGAATGGCGGCCCTAGGCCCTGAAAAAGACAGAGGTGCTTAAATACTGTAAAGACTGGGCAATAAATTCTGAGTAGTGGGAACTGTTGTATTTCAAGGTTCCCACAGCTCCAAGAACAGTACTGGGACTTGAGTGGAATAGACGAAAGAGGAATAAAATGAACAATTAAACTGATCGCTTTGTAGGATATGCTCCTGCTTTCACGTGTCAGCCCTGTACCTCATGCTCCTCATGCTTGTTACTCATCAGGAAAAATTTCAATACAAAAGTCACGTCCTATGTTGCATCTGAATGAAATTGCTTCAGATCACTGAGAATTTTCCTGTCAGGAATAGAACAAAACCCTTAGGATGCTCCCTTGGAATTATCTTGGATTTCTGCAGCTGTTTGTGAAAACCTGCTGTAGTTAGAGTGCTTGGAGTTGGTTTGGGCCTTTATGAAAGATGTGTGGAACAGTATGCAGGTCTCTGACAGGAGAAAACTACTGGCCAGGGATCATATTTTAGTAGCCCTCTGGGATGGCCTCAGGCGGCAGTATGGGGTGGGAGACCACTCTTCCCAGGGCTGTTGAGAGGAAGGTACTGAGGAAGACGAGCCTGACATTTCTAAGGAAAATTCTTTTATAAGAAACCAACATGAGATGATAAACAACTGACCTAACAATTCAAGACATGGGCTGAACAGGAAACCTTTCAGTGCTTTCGGTCAAGGCTGGGTTATGCTAAAGGCAAAGGTGTGACAGTGTATTTGGCTTCTTCTCTCCTCATTGTTCCTGGCCCACAGCTCCAACAGAAACCATCGGAGCACTCAGAGGGAGCAAACTTGTGTACAGAACTCAAATAACTGTGGGTGTCAAGGACTACACCTCCTCAGATCTGGAATGAGGAGTTGTTCAAGTGCTTTTTGAAGGAGCTAATGAGATTTGGCATTCAGATCAGCTTATTCCTAACTTTTCATTTGCTGCCCTGGGTAAGCTGCTGCTCGCGGTAACTCTTGTTTCACAGCTGAGCAACCCTCCTCTGCTGAGGAACAGCCATTGCAGGAGCTTTTGATAGGGGCATTGAACCTTTCAGAATTTACATAGAAAAGCTGAGGCAGAACTGGTAAAAAGAGCATTGTGTGGGTGATGCTTTTAACATTACATCTTTAATCTGTACTCCTTGCCATGCACAGTAAATATTTGAGGAAGTGAGTTTTGCTGCTTCAGAAACTCCTCTAAACAATAAGTGCAGCAGTAAGAGAAAATAGATTTTGGATGTGTAGTCTCAGTTGTATTCTTTGTGCAGAAAAAAACAGAAGCACTTCTCGTAAGCTGTGTGTCTAACCTAAGTGACTTTGAGACCATGAACTTGGGAAAGTGGGGAGAGATGCAATTAGTAGCACAAGGATCTGCATTGTGATTCTCCCACAGGCCTGGGGAAACTGCCCAGTTCCACAGGGAGATGGCTTTTTACTCTGTATAAAACCTTCATGCTACAGGTGCATTATGGCCCCGTAAGCTGGTCAAAAAAGCCCCAACCAACTGTCATCACTCTAATTTAATTTTACCTGCCCAAAAAACCTTTGACTGGTGAGATACTAGGTTCAACCTCCACAACAGCTCCAATGCTGAGGGGCTCTGTAGGGTTGCTGGTATCAGCAGGATGATGCTGTACGTTTACTGCGCTGTGAAGACAGAGGAGAAATAGCTTGTTGGTTGGGAAAGAAAGTAATGGTAGCATTAAATAGTTCAAACACAGCTGTGTCATTTTCCCTCTTCAGAAAATCATTTTGTAACACCTTTTTTCACTCAGCAGTGAATGACTGCCACTGGTCTTCACGGTCCTGAGAATGGCACCAGCTTGTTTTGCATGCTCTGACAGCACTGACAGAAGATGAATCCTGCACACCCAGAGGTCCCCCAGGCTGCAGGCACATTGCTTTGCCAGTTTCATTTCAGTTGCCGTGGTTTCGGTTCAAGGGAGGAAGGCGTGGCTTTACATTCGAGGTTTTCCATACCACGTAGCTGGCCTTCAATAGGATCTGTGTCCTGAATTTAGGCAATGAAGCCTTTGGGGACCACGAAGGCAGTGCCATCAGTAATGCCCTTCCTGGGTACACTTCATAGCATGCTGGTTTGGCAGAGCAGCCTTGCTGAGGAACAAAAAACTGAGCCGTGGAGAAGCCTGGCTTTGTGTTACAGGGAAGCCCGTGGCAGAGGCAGCTTCTGGCCTAGCTACCGGACACACTAGCTTTCTCTTGGGCATTTTTAGTACCTTAAGCAGTGGGGCATGGGCAGATTCATTTGGGGGGGGATCTTAACCAGACTAAATTGCCAATGACATATTTGTGAGATTTTATTCCTATGCAGTGAGCCCTAGGAAAATATATCTGAATCCCTGCATTAGTACTAGTCCCACAGAGAGCTTTGGCTGGAACAGAGGGAAAAGTGAGAGTTTATCATCTTTGGAAAAAGGCCCAGGCAATTCAGGAGGGCTATAAGGATGTTGTGAGGTTATCTAGGGACAAAATTAGAAGGCAAAAAGCCCAAGTTTAATCTGGCTCCTGGAGGTAAATCATGGAATCATAGAACAGCTTGGGTTGGAAGGGACCTTAAAGATCACCTGGTTGCAACCCCCTGGCTGTGGGCAGGGACACCTTCCACTAGACCAGCTTGCTCAGGGCCCCATTCAAGCTGGCCTTGAACCCTTCCAGGGCTGGGGCATCCAAAATTTGTCTGGGCAACCTGTCCCAGTGCCTCACCACCTTCACGGTAAAGAATTTCTTTGTAGAAACTTGTAAAAGACACTCAAAATGCTTGTGAAAATATAGCAGCAGCAGCAGGAGGGCTAAGGAGAATCTCCATCCTTTATTGAATGTGGGGGGAAACACAAGACCAAAACTTAGGAAAAGACTGAGGTACTTAATGCCTTCTTTGCCTCAGTCTTTAAAGTAAGACCAGTTGTCCTCCACATACCTGGGTCCCTGACCTGGAAAACAGGGATGAGGAACAGAAGAAAGACTCCATAATCCAAGGGGAAATGATCAGTGCCCTGCTACACCACTTAGACACATGCAAGGTAATGGGGCCAGATGGGATCCACCCAAGGGTACTGAGGGAGCTGACAGAAGAGATCATCAAGCCCCTTTCAATCATTTTTCATCAGTCCTGATCAACTAGGAGGTTCCAGGTGACTGGAAGTTAGCAGCTGTGACTCCCATCTACAGGAAGGGTCAGAAGGAGGATCTGAGGAACTACAGGTC
>NW_020956975.1:18879-22119 GCF_003031625.1 Empidonax traillii
CCAGATGGGATCCACCCAAGGGTACTGAGGGAGCTGACAGAAGAGATCATCAAGCCCCTTTCAATCATTTTTCATCAGTCCTGATCAACTAGGAGGTTCCAGGTGACTGGAAGTTAGCAGCTGTGACTCCCATCTACAGGAAGGGTCAGAAGGAGGATCTGAGGAACTACAGGTCTGTCAGCATGACCTCAGTGCCAGGGAAGGTCATGGAGCAGATCCCCTTGAGTGCCATCATGCAGCACATACAGGACAAGTAGGGCATCAGACTCAGCCAAGGTGAGTTCAGAATAGGCAGGTCCTGCTTGACCAACCTGATCTCCTTCTGTCATAAGGTGACCCTCTAAGTGGATGAGAGAAAGGCTGAGGATGGTGTCTACCTAAACTTTACTAAAGCCTTTGACCCCATTTCCCACAGCACTCTCCCACAGAGAAACTGACTGCTCATGGCTTGGATGTGCACACTCTCCCCTGGGTAAAAAACTGTGTGGGTAGACGGGCCCAGAGAGTGGTGGAGACGAATGGAGTGAAATCCACTTGGAGCTGGTCACAAGTGGTGTTCCCCAGGGCCAGCTGGAGCCAGTCATGTTTAATATCTTTATCAGTGATCTGGAGGAGGGGATCAAGGGCATCCTCCGTCAGATTGCAGATGACACCGAGTTGAGCAAGAGGGTAGTGGAGGGTAGGAAGAGTCCTTGTTTTCAAGAATGCAGTCCCAAATAGACCCGTGCTTGTTGACAAGGAAGTTTGGACCAGAGGATCCTTGAGGTCTTATTCCAATTTGGTATTCTATGATTTATCTAAGATAAGAAAAGAGATGAAAGCCAGAAGTGGGTTAACTGTCTCAGCTGACTTAAGCCTTTCTGCAAACCCTACCCTTACTCCAGATGAACACTTTGACTGCTTTTGAACTGAATTGAATCCCTGGGGGGAAGGGGGGGGTAGAGCATTACAAGGCCCTGCTGTAATATGAACAATTCCCATTGAAATTTGTTTAAGGATACTATTTTATCTGATTGTGAGTTTGACTGTCAGGATTGTTAGTAGGGGACCTAAGGCCTTGTACAGGCATTCTCTGTTATTTCTTTTAAGCTTAGAGAGCACATGAAATAGAGATCTGCCTTCCCTTTTTCCATTGAGTGCAGAGGCATTTTTCCTGCTGTAATAATTTAACTGAACTCTGTCTGGGATTGATTCTTCTGGCTGCACTCAGCTGCCATGGGGTAGTCATTCTGTTTGCAGAGCTTAGAGGCACCTAGGAGTGGATTTTCAACAGCAGTTTCTATTGGCATCCCTCCCATCTCCAGGAGTTTTACTGCTGCCTTGCCATCCTGACCTCTTCTCCTAAGATATGCTCTGCAAAATCCCCTCTTACCTCTTACTTAGGCCATAAGAAATGGGTTAATATGTTTCCGGAAGCCCAGTATGGCAACTGAAGTCTCTGTCCGAAGGAGTGTTGAAGTGAAAGCAACCAAACCAGTGAAGAGATGGACTACAGGGCCCAAAGCTGAACATTGTCACGTTTTGCTGTAGCACTAACCTGAAGGGCTAAGCACAAACTTTCTTTACCCTCGTACACCCTGCATGCTATAGCTCTGTCTACTACTCCAGCAGTCCTTTGGGATGTGTGCTTGCTGATGTGAGCATGGCAGGAAGTTTCTGGATGCTGGCATCCCTAAGTATGGCTTGTGCTGTAGTCTCAGGCTTTCTGAGGTGCTGCGAGTGCTAGAGATGCCCCAGCAAGATGATAAATGCAGGCAATTTCTCTACAACAGCACTTGTTTCAACCGCTTTTCTTCTTGCCTTTCCCAGTGGGTGGCAGATTTGGAGGTATTTGTCTTGTGGTTGGAGTTGTGGCTCAAAATTACTTGTAGATGTGTTGTAAAGTCTTATCTACTGCTTTGTACAGTAAAAAATCTTGCAAACTAGTGGAAGTGCTAGAGATAGGGGTTACAGACTGGTGTGTCTGTAACATTACACTGGTGTGTACAGTATCATTAGCCCAGTGCTCCTGCTTAAATCCAGGTATGTCTGCATTAAAAAGGAGCAAACTATTCTAATCCCCTCTTTTCTTTTTTTTTTTTTTTTTTTTTTTTTGGGTAGCTTTTGGGGCTAGGCCTGTGTGGCATTACAGCTCATTGTTAGGAAATGTGTGGAGTGGTGCTCCTGCTGCAGTGGCAGCCCTGAGTTCAGTGGGAACAGCTCCGAGGCACTGTCCCGGGTCCAACAGCAAGTGGGCACGGTGAGAGACTTGCCTCTGCTACCGTGCCCAAACAGCCGTGGGGGAAGCAGCTGCTTGGGTAGAGATATGCTTCCTCCATGCTGCTGACAGCAGTCTTCCTCTGGTATTTGGACTTTATGACCATAATTGTGACAGAATGGGGAAAACGCGTAGCTTGAACATGTCTTTTATGTTGCTCTAACCCCACCTGACTTGAGCAGTTTGGTGTGCAGGACCCCGTGTAGGCAGGGCCATGGCAGGCATTGGTGGCTGTCACTTGCACCGGCAGTGTTATTTCTCCATGTAGGCTCCTGATGCTGCAGGGAAACGCAGCAGCAGCAGTGTCAGGCCCAGCGACCAGCAGCACCTCGAGTAGACTCTCATCTGCAAAGAGCCCGTCACCCCCTCTACCCCCACCACGGGATTTCGCAAGGGGATTTCGCTGTAGGTAAAGGGCTGCAGCAGAATGGAGACTTCTTCAGCCAGGACCTCTTGCAGTCTCGTTCCTGCAGCCTTTGCCTGGAGGATGTTTGCCTGCAGCGATGGTGCCAACGCCCAGGAATACTGCTTGGCTCTGGGAGGCAGAGCATGGACAAAAGCTGCATTCAAAGTGCTGATCGCGAGACCCGGCAGACACTGGCAAGTGCTGCAGCAGCTACTCTTGGTGCCGTGCAAGCGAGAGCCCAGTCTCGGAGGCTGGGGAATAGGGAAGAGATTGGCCAGGACAAGGGACAGGGAAATATGCTGCGTATAATTTTGAATTTTCAGGAACAGACAAGATCAGAAATTTTTGGACACAGATCATGTTTATGTTGTGTTTGGGTGTCTCTGCAGTAAAGAGAACCGGGAATAAATCTGTGTCACAATCAAGGAGAACATTTGGCTGGCCAGTTTGCACCCTACAGATACATTAATCATATAGGCCCACTGAATACTGGGGACACCAAACACAGAATTCAAAGCTTCTTTTAATTGTATCAGCTGCTTGTTTCCCAGCACTTCCTTCACAATTAAGGGAAATA